>NC_091329.1:28649281-28829281 GCF_038502225.1 Cherax quadricarinatus | reverse complement strand
AACCATTTTGCTCTGTCACGTAAGGATTTAGAATAAAATACAAATTAATGACAATAAATAATGTGAATTTTTAATAAATTGTTAATTTATTAAAATTAGACAAGTAAACGTAGAAAATCACATTCTGTTAGTTTTAAGAACATATGAATTCCAAATCAGCATGAATCAAATCAAACGATTTTAGTAAAAAAAATATGCTCCTAATGGTTATCCTACATAATGAATCAAAGAAAGGAGGAGCGTTTTGATTTTCGCTTGTGCTGTGCATCGAGACCATTAGATTTCAATGACCAGCAGTAATCTGTCAACATGCTGACATTCCATTTGCCATGGTATTGAGTTTCCATGGTGCAAACATCCTGATGGAACAGTTCTCCTTGTTCCTCACTGTAGTCCCCACAATTGTTGGGAAAATAGTCATGATATGAGTGCAAAAAGTGTGTCTTCACACTCATTCTAGACCCAAGTTGCTGGACACTTAAAATCAGGTCTTGGATCATTTTGTCATATTCAGGGGAGCGCCTGTTTCCCAGTAACTAACAATCTGCTCCAGCCATACCATTGGTACCCCAAAAGGCATACATTTAAGTTTTCCAACTGACCACATTTGGAGCTTACTGATGCAACTCTTGCAAGCTTTGTGTGGTGCAAATGGTTTGTCCTGGTCTCCAAGTTTGCAGCCAAAATAAGCAAAGTAGCAGTGCTTCAATAAGGGAGTAATGTTTCTCCGGGAATATGAAGGGGTGAATTGCTCTCAGACATAGCAAAATATGTTTTGTGAATTTATGCAGCCTCTAGACATGTTAATAATCTGAAAATAAAGAAAAATAGATTTAACATTTAAGCCAATATAACGTAGGCATTTTAATTGGGAATATACCACTTTCTCATTTACTTATGTTATACGAAAAGAGAAAAGTAACGTTTCTGTTTAACTTGACAACCTGATGTGATAGAGATGAATAAAACACACAATGAATCACTATTTTCCATATATATACCGAGAAAGATACCATAGAGTCAATAAAAAAGTCATACAGACCAGTGTTATATGGATGTTGGACAGGATGACTGATGACTGTCATATCATGAAAAGAGGAAGTAGAATGAGTGTCATGAGTGTCTGTCATCTGATGATGCGGTTCCAGTACCTGTACTTCTAGTTCGGCTGTTGTTTGATCAATATTAACAAATTTCATGTGATCAAAGTGAGATTCCCTAATTTCCCAGCAAGTGATATCGCTGGAGTCAAACATTTCTTCATAACTGTCTGAAAACCCGGTACGAACCGTTGAATTTTTGGACTATTTCAGGTTTCTTGTTATAATTCTGTAACATTAGTAAAGATAATTCCGATTGTGAATCTGGATACTGTTGATAATGAGATTATCAGAATTATAGCTTGACTTCATGAAAACAAGCAAGATTTCGTATGGTAAACAAATTACCCAAGCAATATGATGTGCGAAGTTTCTTTTATGATGCTTGAGGAAGAATTTTGCGTACCTTACACATCCGAAATTGCGTCAGCTAAGGTGGCACAGTTAGGATTGATTGTCACTCACAACACATCAAAATTTTTCTTTTTAGTACATTGATCATTAAATGACTTGTAATCAAAGATATTTTTATTGACTATCCAAAACACACAAGGACAGTGTACCACTTAGGCCACCATATCCAGCAGAGGAATTGTTTGTCTCATACAAATTTGCAAAATGACTGAGTTTTCTCCATTCACCTTTCTTATGAAAATTTACTAGTACCAGCATTATCCACTCAAGAATTCATTAACAAAATTGAGAATCTTAATTAATAGTCATAACAGGAAAACACTGAGTTTGGACGTTGACTCCCTGTTCATCAAGATATAGGTTGATGATGTGCTGGAATTCATGTCAGAGAAGCTGCAACCTCGTCAAGATCAATTCCCATCAAGACAGAGCAAATAACTGCACTCACCATACATTATATCTCCACCATTATCTTGATACGCAACAGAAAATTCTTTAAGTGCTCGTGGCTTGGTTGATAGCATCCTCAGCTAACACTGAGGGCCGGGATCGATCCCCGGCACTGGTGAAACGTTGGCCATGTTTCCTTACAACTGCTGTCCCTGTTCATCTAGCAGTAAGTATGTACCTGGGTGGTAGTCGACTGTTGTGGGTCTCATCCTGGGGGACAAGATTAACCTGCGATGCTCGAAATGTCATGCATAACCATGGGGTTTCTATAAACTTTGCCAATGATGTCTGCTAGGTCTGTATAAATTGTACCATGTACTTGTAGAAATAAAGATTATTATTATTATTATTATTGTTGTTGTTGTTGTTGTTGTTGTTGTTGTTGTTGTTGTTGTTGTTGTTGTTGTTGTTGTTGTTGTTGTTGTTGTTGTTGTTGTTGTTGTTGTTCTTCTTCTTCTTCTTCTTCTTCTTCTTCTTCTTCTTCTTCTTCTTCTTCTTCTTCTTCTTCTTCTTCTTCTTCTTCTTCTTCTTCTTCTTCTTCTTTAAATAACATCTCGCTTTCGCCAGTGTTATCTAATATAAATATGAAATTCTCTGAATCTAAAATACTTCGCAAAATCGATCCACCAGGTATGATTTGGTTTCGTTATGTAGATGATAATTTTACCATCTGCCATGAAACTTGGAGTGATTTAACTAGATATTTCAACAAGCTTAATTAATGGAATGCTGAAAACTCACACATACACACACACAAACACACACTCACACACACACACACACACACACACACGCACACACACACACACACACACACACACACACACACACACACACACACACACACACACACACACACACACACACACACACACACACAAAAAAACACACAGGAAGTATTTACAGTGGAGACAGGCTGGCCTCTGGGTGGACAGAACAGAGGGGGACGCCGACAAGGAGTATACCAACAAGTGTTGGATGACATACTCACAACTGAGGAGGTGAAGAAGCTGCTAAGGGACGTTGATACCTCAAAGGCAATGGGACAAGACAACATCTCCCCGTGGGTCCTTAGAGAGGGAGCAGAAATGCTGTGTGTGCCACTAACAACAATCTTCAACACGTCCCTGGAAACTGGGCAAATACCTGAGGTATGGAAGACGGCAAATGCAGTACTCATATTTAAAAAAAGGAAACAGAAAAGAGGCACTTAACTATAGACCAGTGTCACTGACGTGTATAGTATGCAAAGTCATGCAGATGATTATCAGGAGGAGAGTGGTGGAGCACCTAGAATGGAACAAGAGTATAAACGCCAACCAGCACAGATTTATGGAAGGCAAATCCTGTGTCACGAACCTACTGAAGATTTATGATAAAGTAACAGAAGTAAGACATGAGAGAGACGGGTGGGATGATTGCATCTTCTTGGACTGCGAGAAGGCCTTCGACACAGTTCCTCACAGGAGATTGGTGCACAAGCTAGATGATTATGTGCGTATAATAGGAAGGGCACTGCAATAGATCAGAGAATACCTGACAGGAAGGCAACAACGAGTCATGGTACGTGATGAGGAATCACAGTGGGCACCTGTGACGAGCGGGGTCCCACAGGGATCAGTGCTATTTCTGGTATATGTGAATGATATGATGGAAGGGTTAGACTCAGAAGTGTCCCTGTTCGCAGATGATGTGAAGTTAATGAGGAGAATTAAATCAGAAGGGGTTCAGGTATGACTTCAAAGAAAACTGGACAGGCTGGACACCTGGTCCAGCAACTGGCTTCTCGAATTTAACCCCGCCAAATGCAAAGTCATGAGGATCGGGGAAGGGCAAAGAAGACCGCAGACGGAGTATAGGCTAGGTGGCCAAAGACTGCAAATCTCGCTCAAGGAGAAAGATCTTGGGGTGAGTATAACACCGAGCACGTCCCGGAAGCACACATCAACCAGATAACTGCTGCAGCATATGGGCGCCTGGCAAACCTGAGAATGGCGTTCCAATACCTTAGTAAGGAATCCTTCAAGACACTGTATACCGTGTACGTCAGGCCCATACTAGAGTATGCAGCACCTGTTTGGAACCTACACTTGATCAAGCTCGTCAAGGTTTGCTAAGGTTTGCGACGAGGTTAGTTCCAGAGCTAAGGTGAATGTCCTACGTAGAAATGTTAAGGAAAATCGACCTGACGACACTGGAGGACAGGAGGGTTAGGGGAGACATAATAACGACATACACAATTCTGCGTAGAATAGACAAGGTGGACAGAGACAGGATGTTCCAGAGAGGGGACACAGAAACAAGGGGTCACAATTTGAAGTTGAAGACTCAGATGAGTCAAAGAGATGTTAGGAAATACTTCTTCAGTCATAGAGTAGTCAGGAAGTGGAATAGCCTAGGAAGTGAGGTAGTGGAGGCATGATGAGGTATGATAAAGCTCATGGAGCAGAGAGAGAGGACCTAGAACACTTAGGGAAGAGGCAGGGCCAGGAGCTGAGTCTCGATCCCTGCAACCACAATTAGGTGAGTACACACACACACACACACACACACACACACACACACACACACGCACACACACACACACACACACACACACACACACACACACACACACACACGCACACACACGCACACACACACGCACACACATACACACACACACACACACACACACACACATACACACACACACACACACACACACACACACACGCACACACACGCACACACACACGCACACACACGCACACACACACGCACACACATACACACACACACACACACACACACACACACACACACACACACACACACACACACACACACACACACACACACACACACACTGGAGTTCTATGACATGGTGACAGCAGTAAGACAAGAGAGAGAGGGGTGGGTGGATTGCATTTTCTTGGACAGCAAGAAGGCGCTTGACACAGTTCCACACAAGAGATTAGTGCAAAAATCTGGAGGACCAAGCAGGGATAACAGGGAAGGCATTACATTGGATCAGGGAATACTTGTCAGGAAGACAGCAGCGAGTCATTGTACGTGGTGAGGTGTCAGAGTGGGCACCTGTGACCAGCGGGGTCCTACAGGGGTCAGTCCTAGGACCAGTGCTGTTTCTGGTATTTGTGAACGACATGACGGAAGGAAGAGACTCCGAAGTGTCCCTGTTTGCAGATGACGTGAAGTTGATGAGAAGAATTCATTCGATCGAAGACCAGGCAGAACTACAAAGGGATCGGGACAGGCTGCAGACCTGGTCCAGCAATTGGCTCCTGGAGTTCAACCCCACCAAGTGCAAAGTCATGAAGATTGGGGAAGGACAAAGAAGACCGCAGACGGAGTACAGTCTAGGGGGCCAGAGACTACAAACCTCACTCAAGGAAAAAGATCTTGGGGTGAGTATAACACCTGGCACATCTCATGAAGCGCACATCAACCAAATAACTGCTGCAGCATATGGGCGCCTAGCAAACCTCAGAACAGCATTCCGACATATTAATAAGGAATCGTTCAGGACCCTGTACACCGTATACGTTAGGCCCATATTGGAGTATGCGTCACCAGTTTGGAACCCACACCTAGGCAAGCACGTAAAGAAACTAGAGAAAGTGCAAAGGTTTGCAACAAGACTGGTCCCAGAGCTAAGAGGTATGTCCTACGAGGAAAGGTTAAAGGAAATCAACCTGACGACACTGGAGGACAGGAGAGGTAGGGAGTGCATGATAACGACATACAAAATACTGAGAGGAATTGACAAGGTGGACAAAGACAGGATGTTCCAGAGATGTGGCACAGCAACAAGGGGACACAGTTGGAAGTTGAAGACACAGATGAATCACAGGGATATTAGGAAGTATTTCTTCAGCCACAGGGTAGTCAGGAAGTGGAATAGTTTGGGAAGCGATGTATTGGAGGCAGGATCCATACATAGCTTTAAGCAAAGGTATGATAAAGCTCACGGTTCAGGGAGAGTGACCTAGTAGCGACCAGTGAAGAGGCGGGGCCAGGAGCTTGGACTCGACCCTGCAACCTCAACTAGATGAGTACAACTAGGTGAGTACACACACACACACACACGAGGTGTCAGAGTGGGTATGTGTGACGAGCGGGGTTCCACTGGGATCAGTCCTAGGACCAGTGCTGTTTTTGGTATATGTGAATGACATATCGGAAGGGATAGACTCAGAAGTGTCCCAGTTTTCAGATGATTTGAAGTTAATGAGGAGAATTAAATCGGATGAGGATCAGGCAGGATTACAAAGACACCTGGACAGGCTACAAGCCAGGTCCAGCAACTGCCTCCTTGAATTTAACCCCACCAAATGCAAAGGCATGAAGATCGGAGAAGGGCAAAGAAGAGCCTAGACAGAGTATAGGCTAGGTGGCCAAACACTACAAACCTCAATGAAGGAAAAAGATTTTGGTGTGAGTATAATACTGAGCACATCTCCTGAGGCGCACATCAACCAGATAACTGCTGCAGCATATGGGCGCCTGGCCAACCTAAGACTAGAGTTTCGACACCTCAGTAAGGAATCGTTCAAGGCTCTGTACACCATGTACTACAGGCCCATATTGAAGGAAGTATGCAGCACCAGTTTGGAATCCACACCTGGTCAAGCACGTCAAGGAATTAGAGAAAGTGCAAAGGGTTCCAACAAGACTAGTCCCAGAGCTAAGGGGATTGTCCTAGGAAGAAAGGCTAAGGGAAATCGGCCTGACGACACTGGAGGACAGGAAGGTTAGGGGAGACATGATAACGACATATAAAATACTGCGTGGAATTGACAAGGTGGGCTAAGGCAGGATGTTCTGTAGATGGGACACAGAAACAAAGGGTCACAATTGGAAGCTGATGACTCCGATGAGTCTAAGGGATGTTAGGAAGTATTTCTGCAATCAGAGAGTTGTCAGGAAGTGGAATAGCCTAGAAATTCCAACTCCAAACATCAATACTCCGCCTCTATTCAAGAGTCTTAATTTATTCAATATGCAAAACACGCACACTTTTTATTGTGCCTACTACATACATAGGACACTGTACTCTAATATAAACCCTCCTCGTAAACTTCGCCTTGTCAGTTGCAACAGAACACACAACCATAATACAAGACACAGAACACTCTTTGATATCCCATGTGTCCATCTCTCCCTATACAAAAACGCTATTCACATTAAAGGCCCTAAGATATGGAATTCACTGCCAGAGAACACTGTAAGACCTCTGTCTGCAAATCTACTCACCCAAAACAAAACAGCTTCCAAACTGCTTTCAAATTCACCTCCATCACCACATACTGTGCTAAGGATCACAGTGTCACTCACCTAAATCCCAAGACTTCAAAACTAGATGCTTAAAGTTCATTACATTACTAAATACTACATTGTATAAAATCAATACCTGCACAAAATTGTTCTGACTTATACTCAATTGTAACAATCTCACATTGTAAACTACTTTCAACATGGCCCATGGTAATATGCCCATATTGTATTTTAGCCATTTTACTCTTGATATACAACCTACATACTACTTTCAAATTGTCCAGTTGTATTATTCTCATATTGTAATTTAAGTCAATTTACTGTTTGCTATATATAAAAACAGATGTACAAAGTATCATCTAGTTGTCTAGTATTAAGTTAGTTCGTAACTCATTAAATTTAGTCTGCTCGAAATGCCTAGGCATGTTAGTGATTGTTCTTGCACTGCAAATCATTAATGTAATTACACACTGTAAACTATGTAAACAAGACTCCCTACAACCTGTCAATCCCATTGTAAACTTGCAAAGAAATAAATTTGATTGATTGCTTGATAGTTTTAAGACGAGGTTAGATAAAGTTCATGGAGCAGGGAGAGGGAAGACCTAGTAGCGATCAGTGAAGAGGCGGGGCCAGGAGCTATGACTCGACTCCTGCAACCACAATTAGGTGAGTACACACACACACACACACACACACACACACACACACACACACACACACACATCAATCAGATAACTGCTGCAGCATATGGGCGCCTGGCAAACCTACGGATAGCGTTCCGATACCTCAGTAAGGATTCGTTTAAAACTCTGTATACCATTTACATCAGGCCCATACTGGAGTATGCAGCACCAGTTTGGAATCCAAACCTAGTCAAGCATGTCAAGAAATTAGAGAAAGTGCAAAGGTTTGCAACAAGACTAGTCCCAGAGCTACGGGGATTGTCCTACGAAGAAAGGTTGAGGGAAATCGGCCTGACGACACTGGAGGACAGGAGGGTCAGGGGAGACATGATGACATATAAAATACTGCGCGGAATAGACAAGGTGGACAAAGACGGGATGTTCCAGAGAAGGGACACAGACACAAGAGGTCACAATTGGAAGTTGAAGGCTCAGTTGAATCAAAGGGATGTTAGGAAGTATTTCTTCATTCATAGAGTAGTCAGGCCGTGGAATAGCCTAGAAAGTGACGTAGTTGAGGCGGGAACCATACATAGTTTTAAGGCGAGGTATGATAAAGCTCATGGAGCAGGGAGAGAGAGGACCTAGTAGCAATCAGTGAAGAGGCGGGGCCAGGAGCTAAGACTCGACCCCTGCAACCACAAATAGGTGAGTACACTGGCGCGCGCGCGCGCACACACACGCAGATACACGCACACAGATAGAGCAGGCCTAGTGTCTAATCGACATGTGCCTAGGACAAGATGGTAACTAAATAACACGCACACACACTGCAATTACTTCCATGGCTTTAATCATCCTTCATCACACATAAGGAAATGCACTGGTTCAAGCTTTTCTAAAGTGCCTTACGGATGCACAGTCCCAGTATTTTTGACCATGAGAAAAACTACAATCATAACGCAATTCTTACAACGTGACAATAAAGACTAGCTCACACATGCAGGCTTCAGCAAAGCAAAACTGACAATTCAGCAAGGGAAACAGAAGAGAATAGTCTTCCCAGGTATTTCTGATTTTGAAAGTAAAAACGTCACCCAGATCGGCAATTGTTTATCTAAGCATCACAAAAAAAATTCAAATGAGACAAAGCATGTACTAAATCTCGTGCAACAATTTTAACTAAGTATACGACAGAGAAGGCGGCCGGGACTTTAAGACAGAGATAACTGAACACAGACGTTCGGTCAGGTAGGGTCAAGAAAGTTCAACATATCAAGAATTCACATCACGCAATCCACTGGGATGGTGCTGACATAGTTATAAAAAAGGATAACATATACAACCGCAAATCATCTGAAAGAATACAAACTGAAACAATACCGAACTTTAACATTTCAAAAGAAAAGTGGTAACCAAATATGCACTAAAGAAACAAACACATCCCAACACCAAGTTTAACCAGGTCTCACCTACCATATGACAGATAACATAATGGTGTTCCTTTGAAATTCCAACATCACCACCTAAGACAAAAATTATTCAAGATATCAGGTCCTCTCCGTCCCCTCCCCCCCTCACACATAAAAGAAGGCTGCCAACATGAGATGTAGTCTACACACCTTCATGTCCTCAATTTTTTTTTATTTTTAGCCATCAGGAGATATTTAGCAAACCGATGTTTTCCAGGTTACTTTCAGTCACTACAGTCACGACGCTCAGAGCGTATATTAATAAGGAATTCTCGTGTACACTCTAAGACAGGGATTACTAATTACCAATTACCAATTTTTGAGAAATTATAAGTGGATAAAACTATTGCCAATGAACATACTTATGCTTATATAACTGCATGCATATACTAATGTAATTAACACCACAAATGAGGTAGTTGAAGTTCTATCAATAAAGATCGAGAACCAAAACCTAGTCATTGTGGTTGTATACAAGCCACCAGATGCAACCTCCCAACAGTTCAAGGAACAGCTACTGAAAATCGATTACTGTTTGGAAAACCTACCAGCTCCATCCCCAAACATCTTACTGCTTGGTGATTTCAACCTAAGGCATACAAAATGGAAGAATGTAGCAAATAATGTTATAGCTGAAACAATCCCCGGAGGTAGCGCAGATGAAAGGTCACACACACATGAGCTACTAAGTCTCTGCGAAAAACACACCTTAAGCCAGCAGATAGTGGAGCCAACAAGACTAGAAAACACACTTGACCTTATCTTCACAAATAATGAGGACCTGATAAGAGACATAAGAATATCAAAAACAACTAATTCCGATCACAATCTAATCGAAGTCCAGACGTACATGCATAGGGGTCCTGAACAACAGAATGCATGTACCTGTGAAGGTGTCTTCACAAAATACAATTTCAACAACAAGAACATCAACTGGGACCAGGTAAACCATGTCCTAAACGAAACATGTTGGGAAGATGTCTTAAATGACATGGACCCAAACCAGTGCCTTGAAAGGATCAACTGCCTGGTAGCCGAAGCATGTTCTAGGCATATTCCCCTAAGAAAGAAGAAGAGCAGGAGTAAACTGGAGAGAAAAAGACGCTCCCTCTACAGAAGACGACGAAGAGTCACTGAGCTCCTCAGGAGTGCTAGAATATCTGATACACGAAGGGAGGCGCTGACCAGGGAAGTGGAAACTATCGAACTTAAGCTAAATGACTCTTACAGGAACCAGGAGAGGCAGGAGGAGCTTAAAGCTATTAGTGAAATTGAAAGAAATTCAAAATATTTCTTTTCATATGCCAAAAACAAGGCAAATACCACATCTAGTATCGGGCCCTTACTCAGACAGGATGGGACTTACACAGACGACAACAAGGAAATGAGTGAAATATTGAAATCCCAGTACGACTCTGTGTTTAGTGAACCACTAATCGGTCTGAGGATCGACGACCCAAATGATTTCTTCATGAATGAGCCTCAAAACTCCATAAATGTATGCCAGATTTCCGACATTACCCTAACTCCGATAGATTTCGAAAAAGCCATTGACAACATGCCTATGCACTCAGCCCCGGGCCCAGACTCGTGGAACTCTGTTTTCATTAAGAACTGCAAGAAACCCCTCTCGCGTGCCCTAAGTACACTATGGAGGAGGAGCTTGGACATGGGTGAAATTCCACAGTCACTTAAAACAACGGATATAGCCCCACTCCATAAAGGTGGCAGCAAAGCATTAGCTAAGAACTATAGACCAATAGCTCTGACATCCCACATCATAAAAATCTTTGAAAGAGTGCTAAGAAGCAGGATTGCAAATCACCTGGATTCCCAAAATCTGCACAATCCAGGGCAACATGGGTTCAGGGCAGGTCGCTCCTGCCTCTCACAACTACTGGATCACTATGACATGGCCTTGGATGCACTGGAAGAAAATCAGAATGCAGATGTAATATACACAGACTTTGCAAAAGCATTTGACAAATGCGATCATGGCGTAATAGCCCATAAAATGCGTGCTAAAGGAATAACTGGGAAAGTGGGGAGATGGATCTTCAACTTCCTAACAAATCGAACACAAAGAGTAGTGGTCAACAGAGTTAAATCGGAGGCTGCCATAGTGAAGAGCTCTGTTCCACAAGGCACAGTACTCGCCCCCATCTTATTCCTTATCCTCATATCAGACATAAACAGAGATATACACCACAGCACCGTATCATCCTTTGCGGATGATACTAGGATCTGCATGAGGCTGTCATCTGCTGAGGACGCGGTTAACCTCCAAGAAGATATAAACAAAGTTTTCCAGTGGGCAACGGTAAACAATATGATGTTCAATGAGGACAAATTCCAACTACTCCGTTATGGAAAACTGGAGGAGATAATAACTAGAACAGAGTATACTACTGACTCCGGCCATACAATAGAGCGGAAAAATAATGTAAGGGACCTGGGAGTAGCAATGTCTGAGGATCTCACTTTCAAGGATCACAACAGTGCCACGATCGCACGTGCAAAGAAAATGATAGGATGGATAATGAGAACTTTCAAAACGAGAGATGCCAAGCCCATGATGATCCTTTTCAAATCACTTGTTCTCTCTAGGCTGGAATACTGCTGTACATTAACATCTCCATACAAAGCAGGTGAAATCGCAGATCTAGAGAGTGTACAGAGATCCTTTACTGCACGTATAAGTTCTGTCAAGCACCTTAACTACTGGGAACGCTTGGAAGCACTTGACTTGTACTCGTTGGAACGCAGGAGGGAGAGATATATCATAATCTACACTTGGAAAATCTTGGAAGGAATCGTCCCAAATCTGCACACAGAAATCACTCCCTACGAAAGTAAAAGACTGGGCAGGCGATGCAAAATGCCGCCAATAAAAAGTAGGGGCGCCATTGGTACACTAAGAGAAAACACCATAAGTGTCCGGGGCCCAAAACTGTTCAACAGCCTCCCATCAAGCATTAGGGGAATTGCCAATAAACCCCTGGCTGCCTTCAAGAGAGAGCTGGACAGATACCTAAAGTCGGTGCCGGATCAGCCGGGCTGTGGCTCGTACGTCGGACTGCGTGCGGCCAGCAGTAACAGCCTAGTTGATCAGGCCCTGATCCATCGGGAGGCCTGGTCGTGGACCGGGCCGCGGGGGCGTTGATCCCCGGAATAACCTCCAGGTAACCTCCAGGTAACCTCCAGGTAACACTTATATAAACTGAAGGGAAAAATGAGACATTAACTTCCTAAACTCACTCGTATTATTCTCCCTTCCACTATTTTCTTGCCTCTTCCTGAACTACAGCATTTTTACCCACTTTCTTTCTTTTTCCTGTTTTACGCTTTTCTCACTTTTTTTTTTCTCCTTTTCGAATCGAGCATTGAAAGATATCTGTGTACAGCACCCTCCCTCCCTCCCTCCCTCCCTCCCTCTCTCCCTCCCTCCCTCCCTCCCTCCCTCCCTCCCTCCCTCCCTCCCTCCCTCCCTCCCTCCCTCCCTCCCTCCCTCTCTCCCTCCCTCCCTCCCTCCCTCCCTCCCTCTCTCCCTCCCTCCCTCCCTCCCTCCCTCCCTCCCTCTCTCCCTCCCTCCCTCCCTCCCTCCCTCCCTCTCTCCCTCCCTCCCTCCCTCCCTCCCTCCCTCCCTCCCTCCCTCCCTCCCTCCCTCCCTCTCTCCCTCCCTCCCTCCCTCTCTCCCTCCCTCCCTCCCTCCATCCCTCCCTCCCTCCCTCCCTCCCTCCCTCCCTCCCTCCATCCCTCCCTCCCTCCCTCCCTCCCTCCCTCCCTCCCTCTCTCCCTCCCTCCCTCCCTCCCTCCCTCTCTCCCGCCCTCCCTCCCTCCCTCTCTCCTCTCCCCCCCGCCCTCTCTCCCTCCCTCCCTCCCTCCCTCCCTCCCTCCCTCCCTCCCTCCCTCGCTCCTCTCCCTTCCTCCCTCCCTCCCTCTCTCCCTCTCTCTCTCTCTCTCCCTCCCTCCCTCCATCCCTCTCTCTCTCTCTCCATCCCTCACTCACTCCCTCACTCTATCCCTCCCTCCCTCCCTCCCTCCCTCCATCCCTAACTCCCTCCCTCCCTCCCTCCATCCCTCCCTCCCTCCTTCCCTCCCTCCCTCCACTCTACCCTACAGCTCTCCCGTTACAGTACCTTCACCAGAGTCTTTTTTGCTTCTCAAAACCAAAAGCTGTTGGTGACAGCTGCCCCCCTTCCCCCGGTCCCTTCACCCGTGACATTCAAAGGTGTTTACCCTTTATCCTGCACAGTCACCACCCCTTCTCTGCCTTCTCCCCCTCCCCCTCTCCTCTCCTCTGTTTCTATCTTCCCTCTCCCTCCCCTTCTTCCCTCAGGGCTATCCCTGCTATCAATCACTTTACCTCCCACCATCTGTATATCCCTCACCCTCTCTTCTGCCTTTGTTTTACCTAACGAAGACCAAAAAAAAAAAAAAATCATAAAAATCAAGTCCTGTGTATACGTGTGTGTGTGTGTACTCACCTAGTTGTACTCACCTAGTTGAAGTTGCAGGGGTCGAGTCCAAGCTCCTGGCCCCGCATCTTCACTGATCGCTACTAGGTCACTCTCCCTGAACCGTGAGCTTTATCATACCTCTGCTTAAAGCTATGTATGGATCCTGACTCCACTACATCGCTTCCCAAACTATTCCACTTACTGACTACTCTGTGGCTGGACAAATACTTCTTAACATCCCTGTGATTCATCTGTGTCTTCAAATTCCAACTGTGTCCCCTTGTTGCTGTGTCCCATCTCTGGAACATCCTGTCTTTGTCCACCTTGTCAATTCCTCTCAGTATTTTATATGTAGTTATCATGTCCCCCCTATCTCTCCTGTCCTCCAGCGTCGTCAGGTTGATTTCCCTTAACCTCTCCTCGTAGGACATAGCTCTTAGCTCTGAGACTAGTCTTGTTGCAAACCTTTGCACTTTCTCTAGTTTCTTTACGTGCTTGGCTAGATGTGGCTTCCAAACTGGTGCCGCATACTCCAATATGAGCCTAACGTACACAGTGTACAAGGTCCTGAACGATTACTTATTAAGATGTCGGAATGTTGTTCTTAGGTTAGCTAGGCGCCCATATGCTGCAGCAGTTATTTGTTTGATGTGTACCTCAGAAGATGTGCCTGGTGTTATACTCACCCCAAGATCCTTTTCCTTCAGTGAGATTTGTAGTCACTGGCCCCTTAGACTGTACTCAGTCTGGGGTTTTCTTTGCCCTTCCACAATCTTCATGACTTTGCACTTTGTGGGGTTGAATTCCAGGAGCCAGTTGCTGGACCAGGCCTGCAGCCTATCCAGATCCCTTTATAGTTATGCCTGATCCTCGTCCGACTGAGTTCTCATCAACTTCAAATCATCTGCAAACAGGGACACTTCTGAGTCTATTCCTTCCATCACGTCGCTCACGAACACCAGAAACAGCACCGGTCCTAGAAATGACCCCTGTGGAACCCCCCTCGTTACAGACGTCCACTCCGACACCTCGCCACGTACCATGACTCGCTGTTGTCATCCTGACAGGTATTCCCTGATCCATCGCAGTGTCTTACCTGTTATTCCGGTCTGGCACTCCAGTTTTTGCAATAATCTCTTGTGTCGAACTGTGTCAAACGCCTTCTTACACTCCAAGAAAATGGAATCTTCCAACCCCTCTCTCTCTCTCTTGTCTTACAGCCGTCACCCTGTCAAAGAAGTCCAGTAGGACTGGGGCACACGATTTCCCGTCCCTGATAATCTTCTCCATGACTTTGCATACTATACATGTGTGTGTGTGTGTGTGTGTGTGTGTGTGTGTGTGTGTGTGTGTGTGTGTGTGTGTGTGTGTGTGTGTGTGTGTGTGTGTGTGTGTGTGTGTGTGTGTGTGTGTGTGTGTGTGTGTGTGTGTGTGTGTGTGTGTGTGTGTGTGTGTGTGTGTGTGTGTGTGTATGTATGTATATGTGCATGTATATATGTGTGTGTGTGTATGTGAGTGTGTGTATGTGTTAGTTATTACCTATTTGTAATTACCTATTTAAAGTTACAGGAGCAGAGTTACTCTTGTTGTTTCAAGTCTTCAAAACTTTGTTCATCACAGGACTTTGATAATATTTGCTGTACTTACTAACTTTCATATTAATGCATTACAATGATCAACGGTTCCCTCTGAGAAGAAAAATATTCTACAGTTTTTTCTCCTGCACTTTTGCTTCAGTTTGCAACTGTAGCCTCTTCTTAACCTTGTGGCCTCTTCTTAACCTTGTGGCTTCTTCCTAACCTTGTGGTCTCTTCTTAACCTTGTGGTCTCTTCTTAACCTTGTGGCTTCTTCCTAACCTTGTGGTCTCTTCTTAACCTTGTGGCTTCTTCCTAACCTTGTGGTCTCTTCTTAACCTTGTGGCTTCTTCCTAACCTTGTGGCCTCTTCTTAACCTTGTGGCTTCTTCCTAACCTTGTGGTCTCTTCTTAACCTTGTGGCTTCTTCCTAACCTTGTGGTCTCTTCTTAACCTTGTGGCTTCTTCCTAACCTTGTGGTCTCTTCTTAACCTTGTGGCTTCTTCCTAACCTTGTGGTCTCTTCTTAACCTTGTGGCCTCTTCCTAACCTTGTGGTCTCTTCTTAACCTTGTGGCCTCTTCTTAACCTTGTGGCCTCTTCTTAACCTTGTGGCCTCTTCTTAATCTTGTGGCCTCTTCTTAACCTTGTGGCCTTTTCTTAACCTTGTAGCCTCTTCTTAACCTTGTGGCCTTTTCTTAACCTTGTAGCCTCTTCTTAACCTTGTGGCCTTTTCTTAACCTTTTGGCCTCTTCTTAACCTTGTGGCCTCTTCTTAACCTTGTGGCCTCTTCATAACCTTGTGGCCTCTTCTTAACCTTGTGGCCTCTTCTTAACCTTGTGGCCTTTTCTTAACCTTGTAGCCTCTTCTTAACCTTGTGGCCTCTTCTTAACGTTTTGGCCTCTTCTTAAACTTGTGGCCTCTTCTTAACCTTGTGGCCTCTTCTTAACCTTGTGGCCTCTTCTTAACCTTGTGGCCTCTTCTTAACCTTGTGGCCTTTTCTTAACCTTGTAGCCTCTTCTTAACCTTGAGGCCTCTTCTTAACCTTTTGGCCTCTTCTTAACCTTGTGGCCTCTTCTTAACCTTGTGGCCTCTTCTTAACCTTGTGGCCTCTTCTTAACCTTGTCGCCTCTTCTTAACCTTGTCGCCTCTTCTTAACCTTGTGGCCTCTTCTTAACCTTGTAGGCCTCCTCTTAACCTTGTGGCCTCTTCTTAACCTTGTGGCCTCTTCTTAACCTTGTGGCCTCTTCTTAATCTTATGGCCTCTTCTTAACCTTGTGGCCTCTTCTTAACCTTGTCGCCTCTTCTTAACCTTGAGGCTTTTTCTTAACCTTGTGGCCTCTTCTTAACCTTGTGGACTATTCTTAACCTTGTGGCCTCTTCTTAACCTTGTGGCTTCTTCTTAACCTTGTGGCCTTTTCTTAACCTTGTACCCTCTTCTTAACCTTGTGGCCTTTTCTTAACCTTGTGGCCTCTTCTTAACCTTGTGGCTTTTTCTTAACCTTGTGGCCTCTTCTTAACCTTGTGGCCTTTTCTTAACATTGTGGCCTCTTCTTAACCTTGTGGCCTCTTCTTAACCTTGTGGGCTCTTCTTAACCTTGTGGCCTCTTCTTAACCTTGTGGCCTCTTCTTAACCTTGTGGCCTCTTCTTAACCTTGTGGCCTCTTCTTAACCTTGTGGCCTCTTCTTAACCTTGTGGCCTCTTCTTAAGCTTGTGGCCTCTTCTTAACCTTGTGGCCTATTCTTAACCTTGTGGCCTCTTCTTAACCTTGTGGCCTCTCTTAACCTTGAGGCCTCTCTTAACCTTGTGGCCTCTTCTTAACCTTGTGGCCTCTTCTTAACCTTGTGGCCTTTTCTTAACCTTCTGGCCTCTTCTTAACCTTGTAGCCTCTTCTTAACCTTGTGGCCTCTTCTTATCATTGTGGTCTTTTCTTAACCTTGTGGCCTCTTCTTAACCATGTGGTCTTTTCTTAACCTTGTGGCCTCTTCTTAACCTTGTGGCTTCTTCTTAAGTTTGTGGCCTCTTCTTAACCTTGTGGCCTCTTTTTAACCTTGTGGACTATTCTTAACCTTGTGGCCTCTTCTTAACCTTGTGGCTTCTTCTTAACCTTGTGGGCTTTTCTTAACCTTGTGGCCTCTTCTTAACCTTGTGGCCTTTTCTTAACCTTGTGGCCTCTTCTTAACCATGTGGCATTTTCTTAACCTTGTGGCCTCTCTTAACCTTGTGGCCTCTCTTAACCTTGTGGCCTCTTCTTAACCTTGTGGCCTCTTCTTAACCATGTGGCCTTTTCTTAACCTTGTGGCCTCTTCTTAACCTTGTAGCCTCTTCTTAACCTTGTGGCCTCTTCTTATCCTTGTGGTCTTTTCTTAACCTTGTGGCCTCTTCTTAACCATGTGGTCTTTTCTTAACCTTGTGGCCTCTTCTTAACCTTGTGGCCTCTTCTTAACCTTGTGGCTTCTTCTTAACCTTGTGGCCTCTTCTTAACCTTGTGGCGTCTTCTTAACCTTGTGGCCTCTTCTTAACATTGTGGCCTCTTCTTAACCTTGTGGCCTCTTCTTAACCTTGTGGCCTCTTCTTAACCTTGTGGCCTCTTCTTAACCTTGTGGCCTCTTCTTAACCTTTTGGCCTCTTCTTAACCTTGTGGCATCTTCTTAACCTTTTGGCCTCTTCTTAACCTTGTGGCCTCTTCTTAACCTTGTGGCCTCTTCCTAACCTTGTGGCCTCTTCTTAAGCTTGTGGCCTCTTCTTAAACTTGCGGCCTCTTGTTAAGCTTTTGGCCTCTTCTTAATCTTGTGGCCTCTTCTTAACCTTGTGGCCTCTTCTTAACCTTGTGGCCTCTTCTTAACCTTGTGGCCTCTTCTTAACCTTGTGGCCTTTTCTTAACCTTGTGGCCTCTTCTTAACCTTGTGGCCTCTTCTTAACCTTGTGACCTCTTCTTAAGCTTGTGGCCCCTTTAACCTTGTGGCCTCTTCTTAACCTTGTGGCCTCTTCTTAACCTTGTGGCCTCTTCTTATCCTTGTGGCCTCTTCTGATCCTTGTGACTTTTTCTTATCCTTGTGGCCTCTTCTTAACCTTGTGGCCTCTTCTTAACCTTGTGGCCTCTTCTGATCCTTGTGGCCTCTTCTTAATCTTGTGGCCTCTTCTTAACCTTGTGGCCTCTTCTTAACCTTGTGGCCTCTTCTTAACCTCGTGGCCTCTTCTTAACCTTGAGGCCTTTTATCATCCTTGTGACCTTTTCTTATCCTTGTGGCTTCTTCTTAATCTTGAGGCCTCTTCTTAACCTTGAGGCCCCTTCTTAACCTTGTGGCCTCTTCATAACCTTGTGGCCTCTTCTTAACCTTGTGGCCTCTTCTTAACCTTGTGGCCTCTTCTTAACCTTGTGGCCTCTTCTTAACCTTGTGGCCTTTTCTTAATCTTGTGGCCTCTTCTTAACCTTGTAGCCTCTTCTTAACCGTGTGGCCTCTTCTTAATCTTGTGGCCTCTACTTAATCTTGTGGCATCTTCTTAACCTTGTAGCCTCTTTTTAACCGTGTGGCCTCTTCTTAACCTTGTGGCCTCTTCTTAACCTTGTGGCCTCAACTTAATCTTGTGGCCTCTTCTTAACCTTGTGGCCTCTTCTTATCCTTGTGGCCTCTTCTTATCCTTGTGGCCTCTTCTGATCCTTGTGACTTTTTCTTATCCTTGTGGCCTCTTCTTAACCTTGTGGCCTCTTCTTAACCTTGTGGTCTCTTCTTATCCTTGTGGCCTCTTCTGATCCTTGTGACTTTTTCTTATCCTTGTGGCCTCTTCTTATCCGTGTGGCCTCTTCTTATCCGTGTGGCCTCTTCTTATCCTTGTGGCCTCTTCTTATCCTTGTGGCCTCTTCTTATCCGTGTGGCCTCTTCTTATCCGTGTGGCCTCTTCTTATCCTTGTGGCCTCTTCTTATCCTTGTGGCCTCTTCTTATCCTTGTGGCCTCTTATCCTTGTGGCCTCTTCTTATCCTTGTGGCCTCTTCTTATCCTTGTGGCCTCTTCTTATCCTTCTGGCCTCTTCTTATCCTTGTGGCCTCTTGTAATCCTTGTGACTTCTTCTTATCCTTGTGACTTCTTCTTGTCCTTGTGACTTCTTTTTAACATTGTGACTTCTTCTTATCCTTGTGACTTCTTCTTATCCTTGTGACTTCTTCTTAACCTTGTGGCCTCTTCTTATCCATGTGACTTCTTCTTATCCTTGTGACTTCTTCTTATCCTTGTGACTTCTTCTTAACCTTGTGGCCTCTTGTTATCCATGTGACTTCTTCTTAACCTTGTGGCCTCTTCTTATCCTTGTGGCCTCTTCTTATCCTTGTGACTTCTTCTTATCCTTGTGACTTCTTCTTATCCTTGTGACTTCTTCTCATCCTTGTGACTTCTTCTTATCCTTGTGACTTCTTCTTATCCTTGTGACTTCTTCTTATCCTTGTGACTTCTTCTTAACCTTGTTGAAAGTACCGAGAAATCTTCTTTATGTACTTCTTCAAGTCCTTTCATAACCTTACATGTGCTTATCACGTCTCGTCTTTTCCATCTCTCAGTCAACATAAACGTTTTAATGACAAAATTGAGTCGTTGTTCAAACTACTAAACTTTGGCAACAATTTTGTAGCATTTCTTTATACATTTTGTATTTATTTATATTTTTTCACCTGTGTGGGCACCACACGACCGGTGCATATTCCAATTTTGGCCTAATATAAATTAGATGCCCCGGGGCTCCGTTGCCTGGTGGCTACAGCTCTCGCTTCAAAAGGCGATTGCCCGGTTTCGATTCCTGGCGAGGGTAGAAACACGGGACGTGTTTCTTTACACCGGATGTCTATGTTCACCTATCAGAAAAATGGGTACCTGGGTGTTAGTCGACTGGTGTGGGTCGCATCCTGGGACAAATCTGACCTAATTTGCCCGAAATGTTCAGCATAAACAAGTGGCTTTCTATATAGTAGTATGTCACTGATATCAGCTATGACTGTATACCACGTACATATACTTGTAGAAATAAAGATATTATTATTATAATTATTATTATTATTATTATTATTATTATTATTATTATTAATTTTTATTTTTTTTTTATTATCACACTGGCCGATTCCCACCAAGGCAGGGTGGCCCGAAAAAGAAAAACTTTCACCATCATTCACTCCATCACTGTCTTGCCAGAAGGGTGCTTTACACTACAGTTTTTAAACTGCAACATTAACACCCCTCCTTCAGAGTGCAGACACTGTACTTCCCATCTCCAGGACTCAAGTCCGGCCTGCCAGTTTCCCTGAATCCCTTCATAAATGTTACTTTGCTCACACTCCAACAGTACGTCAAGTATTAAAAACCATTTGTCTCCATTCACTCCTATCAAACACGCTCACGCATGCCTGCTGGAAGTCCAAGCCCCTCGCACACAAAACCTCCTTTACCCCCTCCCTCCAACCCTTCCTAGGCCGACCCCTACCCCGCCTTCCTTCCACTACAGACTGATACACTCTTGAAGTCATTCTGTTTCGCTCCATTCTCTCTACATGTCCGAACCACCTCAACAACCCTTCCTCAGCCCTCTGGACAACAGTTTTGGTAATCCCGCACCTCCTCCTAACTTCCAAACTACGAATTCTCTGCATTATATTCACACCACACATTGCCCTCAGACATGACATCTCCACTGCCTCCAGCCTTCTCCTCGCTGCAACATTCATCACCCACGCTGCACACCCATATAAGAGCGTTGGTAAAACTATACTCTCATACATTCCCCTCTTTGCCTCCAAGGACAAAGTTCTTTGTCTCCACAGACTCCTAAGTGCACCACTCACTCTTTTTCCCTCATCAATTCTATGATTCACCTCATCTTTCATAGACCCATCCGCTGACACGTCCACTCCCAAATATCTGAATACGTTCACCTCCTCCATACTCTCTCCCTCCAATCTGATATTCAATCTTTCATCACCTAATCTTTTTGTTATCCTCATAACCTTACTCTTTCCTGTATTCACCTTTAATTTTCTTCTTTTGCACACCCTACCAAATTCATCCACCAATCTCTGCAGCTTCTCTTCAGAATCTCCCAAAAGCACAGTGTCATCAGCAAAGAGCAGCTGTGACAACTCCCACTTTGTGTGTGATTCTTTATCTTTTAACTCCACACCTCTTGCCAAGACCCTCTCATTTACTTCTCTTACAACCCCATCTATAAATATATTAAACAACCACGGTGACATCACACATCCTTGTCTAAGGCCTACTTTTACTGGGAAAAAATTTCCCTCTTTCCTACATACTCTAACTTGAGCCTCACTATCCTCGTAAAAACTCTTCACTGCTTTCAGTAACCTACCTCCTACACCATACACTTGCAACATCTGCCACATTGCCCCCCTATCCACCCTGTCATACGCCTTTTCCAAATCCATAATTGCCACAAAGACCTCTTTAGCCTTATCCAAATACTGTTCACTTATATGTTTCACTGTAAACACCTGGTCCACACACCCCCTACCTTTCCTAAAGCCTCCTTGTTCATCTGCTATCCTATTCTCTGTCTTACTCTTAATTCTTTCAATTATAACTCTACCATACACTTTACCAGGTACACTCAACAGACTTATCCCCCTATAATTTTTGCACTCTCTTTTATCCCCTTTGCCTTTATACAAAGGAACTATGCATGCTCTCTGCCAATCACTAGGTACCTTACCCTCTTCCATACATTTATTAAATAATTGCACCAACCACTCCAAAACTATATCCCCACCTGCTTTTAACATTTCTATCTTTATCCCATCAATCCCGGCTGCCTTACCCCCTTTCATTTTACCTACTGCCTCACGAACTTCCCTCACACTCACAACTGGCTCTTCCTCACTCCTACAAGATGTTATTCCTCCTTGCCCTATACACGAAATCACAGCTTCCCTATCTTCATCAACATTTAACAATTCCTCAAAATATTCCCTCCATCTTCCCAATACCTCTATCTCTCCATTTAATAACTCTCCTCTCCTATTTTTAACTGACAAATCCATTTGTTCTCTAGGCTTTCTTAACTTGTTAATCTCACTCCAAAACTTTTTCTTATTTCCAACAAAATTTGTTGATAACATCTCACCCACTCTCTCATTTGCTCTCTTTTTACGTTGCTTCACCACTCTCTTAACCTCTCTCTTTTTCTCCATATACTCTTCCCTCCTTGCATCACTTCTACTTTGTAAAAACTTCTCATATGCTAACTTTTTCTCCCTTACTACTCTCTTTACATCATCATTCCACCAATCGCTCCCCTTCCCTCCTGCACCCACTTTCCTGTAACCACAAACTTCTGCTGAACACTCTAACACTACATTTTTAAACCTACCCCATACCTCTTCGACCCCATTGCCTATGCTCTCATTAGCCCATCTATCCTCCAATAGCTGTTTATATCTTACCCTAACTGCCTCCTCTTTTAGTTTATAAACCTTCACCTCTCTCTTCCCTGATGCTTCTATTCTCCTTGTATCCCATCTACCTTTTACTCTCAGTGTAGCTACAACTAGAAAGTGATCTGATATATCTGTGGCCCCTCTATAAACATGTACATCCTGAAGTCTACTCAACAGTCTTTTATCTACCAATACATAATCCAACAAACTACTGTCATTTCGCCCTACATCATATCGTGTATACTTATTTATCCTCTTTTTCTTAAAATATGTATTACCTATAACTAAACCCCTTTCTATACAAAGTTCAATCAAAGGGCTCCCATTATCATTTACACCTGGCACCCCAAACTTACCTACCACACCCTCTCTAAAAGTTTCTCCTACTTTAGCATTCAGGTCCCCTACCACAATTACTCTCTCACTTGGTTCAAAGGCTCCTATACATTCACTTAACATCTCCCAAAATCTCTCTCTCTCCTCTGCATTCCTCTCTTCTCCAGGTGCATACACGCTTATTATGACCCACTTCTCGCATCCAACCTTTACTTTAATCCACATAATTCTTGAATTTACACATTCATATTCTCTTTTCTCCTTCCATAACTGATCATTTAACATTACTGCTACCCCTTCCTTTGCTCTAACTCTCTCAGATACTCCAGATTTAATCCCATTTATTTCCCCCCACTGAAACTCTCCTACCCCCTTCAGCTTTGTTTCGCTTAGAGCCAGGACATCCAACTTCTTTTCATTCATAACATCAGCAATCATCTGTTTCTTGTCATCCGCACTACATCCACGCACATTTAAGCATCCCAGTTTTATAAAGTTTTTCTTCTTCTCTTTTTTAGTAAATGTATACAGGAGAAGGGGTTACTAGCCCATTGCTCCCGGCATTTTAGTCGCCTCATACGACACGCATGGCTTACGGAGGAAAGATTCTTTTCCACTTCCCCATGGACAATAGAAGAAATAAAAAAGAACAAGAGCTATTTAGAAAAAGGAGAAAAACCTAGATGTATGTATATATATATATGCATGTGCGTGTCTGTGAAGTGTGACCAAAGTGTAAGTAGGAGTAGCAAGATATCCCTGTTATCTAGCGTGTTTATGAGACAGAAAAAGAAACCAGCAATCCTACCATCATGCAAAACAGTTACAGGTTTTTGTTTCACAGTCATCTGGCAGGACGGTAGTACTTCCCTGGGTGGTTGCTGTCTACCAACCTACTACCTATTATTAATATTATTATTATTTATATTATTATTATTATTATTATTATTATTATTATTATTATTATTATTATTATTATTATTATTATTATTATTATTATTATTATAATTATTATTATTATTATTATTATTATAATTATTATTATTATTATTATTATTATTATTATTATTATTATTATTATTATTATTATTATTATTATTATTATTATAATTATTATTATTATTATAATTATTATTATTATTATTATTATTATTATTATTATTATAATTATTATTATTATTATTATTATTATTATTATTATTATTATTATTATTATTATTATTATTATTATTATTATTATTATTATTATTATTATTATAAATAAGTTAACATTTTAGCATCCTTATATCTTAAATCCATTTTACAGCCTGCCAGTGTAGTATATAAGTTTGTCACATTTTCATTTATATGATCTCTCAGTGATGATGAATGGTTTGAAAAATCGACAAGTTGAAGATTGAGACACTTAGATGAGATGGTACCTACACAGATGAGAGCAAAGAAATGAGTGAGATACTAAAGTCCCAATATGACTGTGTTCAGCGAGCTGTTAACCAGACTCAGGGTCGACAATCTAAATGATTTTTTTATGACCGGGAGTCAAAATTTGGCCATTTCAAAAATCTCTGATATTATCCTAACACCACAAAACTTCGAAAAGGCAATTAATGATATACCCATGCACTCTTCCTCAGGCCCAGACTCCTGGAGCTCTGTGTTCATCAAGAACTGCAAGAAGCTTCTGTCACATGCCTTCAGCATTCTATGGAGAGGAAGCATGGACACAGAAGTCATCCCAAAGTCAATAAAAACAACAGACATTGCCCACTCCACAAAGGTGGCTGTAATGGAATTGCAAAGACCTACCGACTGATAGTGCTAACATCCCATATCGTAAAAATCTTTGAAAGGGTTCTAAGAAGCAAGATCACCAACTACCTAGATACCCATCAATTACACAACCCAGGGCAACACGGATTTAGAGCAGGTCGTTCCTGTCTGTCCCAGCTACTGGACCACTATGAAAACGGCCTGGATGCTTTAGAGAATAAACAAAATGCAGATGTAGTATACGCAGACTTTGTGAAAGCCTTCGATATGTGCTACCATGGTGTAATAGCGCGCAAAATGTAGGACAAAGGAATAACAAGAAAATTTGGGAGACAGATCTATAACTTCTAAACAGAGTAAAGGCTGATGCGGCTACAGTGAAAAGTTCTGTTCCACAAGGCTCAGTACCCGCTCCCATCCTGTTCCTCATCCTCATATCTGACACGGACATGTAAGCTATGGCTCCGTGTCTTCCATTGCGGATGCTACCCGAACTGCCATGACAACAACCAAATCTTTAAAACGCTGCAGAAAACAATATTAAGTTCAATGAAGAGAAATTTCAACTACTCGGATATGGAAAACTTGATGAAATTAAAATTTTATCAGGGTGTAAAACAAATTCTAACCTCACAATAGAGCGAAAAACTAATGTGAAGGACCTGGGAGTGATAATGTCAGGGGAACTCAACTTCAAAGACCACAACAATGTATCTACCTCATCTGCTAGAAAAATGATAGGAAGGATAATGAGAACCTTCAAAACTAGGGAAACCAAGCCCATGATGATTCTCTTCAAATCGCTTGTTCTATCTAGACTGGCTTACTGCTGTACACTAACTACACCTTCAAGGCAGTCGAATTTGCTGACCTGGAGAATGTACAGAGAACTTTCACGGCATAAATAAGTGCAATAAAGCACCTAAATTGATGGGAACTATTGAAGTTCCTTGGCAACACAAAAACACAATAAGTGTCAGGGACCCAAAACTGTTCAACTGCCTCCCAGCATACATAAGGGGGATTACCAATAGAACTCTGGCTGTCTTGAAGAAGGTGCTGGACAATCACCTAAAGTCAGTACCTGATCAGCCGGGCTGTGGGTCGTTCCTCAGTTTACGTGCGGCCAGTAGTAACAGCCTGGTTGGTCAGACCCTGATCCACCACGAGGCCTGGTCTCAGACCGGGCAGCAGGGGCGTTGACCGCCGAAACCCTCTCAAGACAAACAGCAGGTAAACACACTAACTCACTCTCTCCACTCTCACAACACACTCACTCGCTCTCTCCACTCTCACAACACAGTCACTCGCTCTTTCCACTCTCACAACACACTCACTCGCTCTCTCCACTCTCACCACACTCACTCGTTCTCTCCACTCTCACAACACACTCACTCGCTCTCTCCACTCTCACAACACACTCACTCGCTCTCTCCACTCTCACAACACACTCACTAGCTCTCTCCACTCTCACAACACACTCACTCGCTCTCTCCACTCTCACAACACAGTCACTCGCTCTCTCCACTCTCACAACACACTAACTCACTCTCTCCACTCTCACAACACACTCACTAGCTCTCTCCACTCTCACAACACACTCACTCGCTCTCTCCACTCTCACAACACAGTCACTCGCTCTCTCCACTCTCACAACACACTAACTCACTCTCTCCACTCTCACAACACACTCACTAGCTCTTTCCACTCTCACAACAGAGTCACTCGCTATCTCCACTCTCACAACACACTCACTAGCACTCTCCACTCTCACAACACACTCGCTCGCTCTCTCCACTCTCACAGCACAGTCACTCGCTCTCTCCACTCTCACAACACACTAACTCACTCTCTCCACTCTCACAACACACTCACTCGCTTTCTCCACTCTCACAACACACTAACTCACTCTCTCCACTTTCACAACACACTCACTAGCTCTCTCCACTCTCACAACACACTAACTCACTCTCTCCACTCTCACAACACACTCACTCGCTCTCTCCACTCTCACAACACACTAACTCACTCTCTCCACTCTCACAACACACTCACTCGCTCTCTCCACTCTCACAACACACACACTCGCTCTCCACTCTCACAACACTCACACTCGCTCTCTCCACTCCCAAAACACACACACTCGCTCTCTCCACTCTCACAACACTCACACTCGCTCTCTCCACTCTCACAACACACTCACTCGCTCTCTCCACTCTCACAACACACTCACTCGCTCCCTCCACTCTAACAACACATTCACTCGCTCTCTCCACTATCACAACACACAAACACACTCGCTCTATCCACTCTCACAGCACACACACTCGCTATATTCACTCTCACAGCACACACACTCGCTCTCTCCACTCTCACAACACACACACTCGCTCTCTCCACTCTCACAACACACTCACTCGCTCTCTCCACTCTCACAACACACTCACTCGCTCTCTCCACTCTCACAACACACTCACTCGCTCTCTCCAC
The DNA here is from genome assembly GCF_038502225.1 of Cherax quadricarinatus. Taxonomy (NCBI): domain Eukaryota; kingdom Metazoa; phylum Arthropoda; class Malacostraca; order Decapoda; family Parastacidae; genus Cherax; species Cherax quadricarinatus. The sequence goes on along the minus strand of NC_091329.1, from coordinate 28,801,880 downwards.
TCTCACAACACACTCACTCGCTCTCTCCACTCTCACAACACATTCACTCGCTCTCTCCACTCTCACAACACACTCACTCGCTCTCTCCACTCTCACAACACACTCACTCGCTCTCTCCACTCTCACAACACACTCACTCGCTCTCTCCACTCTCACAACACAGTCACTCGCTCTCTCCACTCTCACAACACACTCACTCGCTCTCTCCACTCTCACAACACACTCACTCGCTCTCTCCACTTTCACAACACACTCACTCGCTCTCTCCACTTTCACAACACACTCACTCGCTCTCTCCACTATCACAACACACACGAACACTCGCTCTCTCCACTCTCACAACACACTCACTCGCTCTCTCCACTCTCACAACACATTCACTCGCTTTATCCATTCTCACAACACACACAACACAGTTCCACACAAGAGATTAGTGCAAAAACTGGAGGACCAAGCAGGGATAACAGGGAAAGCACTGCAATGTATCAGGGAATACTTGTCACGAAGACAGTAACGAGTCATGGTACTTGGAGAGGTGTCAGAGTGGGTACCTGTGACCAGCGGGGTCCCACAGGGGTCAGTCCTAGGACCAGTGCTGTTTCTGGTATTTGTGAACGACATGGCGGAAGAATAGACTCCGAAGTGTCCCTGTTTGCAGATGACGTGAAGTTGATGAGAAGAATTCATTCGATCGAAGACCAGGCAGAACTACAAAGGGATCTGGACAATCTGCAGACCTGGTCCAGCAATTGGCTCATGGAGTTCAACCCCATCAATGGCAAAGTCATGAAGATTGGGGAAGGGCAAAGAAGACTGCAGACGGAGTACAGTCTAGGGGGCCAGAGACTACAAACCTCACTCAAGGAAAAAGATCTTGGGGTGAGTATAGCACCATTCACATCTCCTGAAGCGCATATCAACCAAATAACTGCTGCAGCATATGGTCGCCTAGGCAACCTCAGAACAGCATTCCGACATCTTAATAAAGAATTGTTCAGGACCCTGTACACCGTGTATGTTAGGCCCATATTGGAGTATGCGGCACCAGTTTGGAACCCACACATAGCCAAGCACGTAAACAATCTAGAGAAAGTGCAAAGGTTTGCAACAAGACTAGTTCCAGAGCTAAGGTATGTCCTACGAGGAGAGGTTAAGGGAAATCAACCTGACGACACTGGTGGACAGGAGAGATAGGGGGGACATGATAACGACATACAAAATACTGAAAGGAATTGACAAGTTGGACAAAGACAGGATGTTCCAGAGATAGGACACAGCAACAAGGGGACACAGTTAGTAGTTGAAAACACAGATGAATCACAGGGATGTTAGGACGTATTTCTTCAGCCACAGAGTAGTCAGGAAGTGGAATAGTTTGGGAAGCGATGTAGTGGAGGCAGGATCCATGCATAGCTTTAAGCAGAGGTATGATAAAGCTCATGGTTCAGAGAGAGTAACCTAGTAGCGACCAGTGAAGAGGCGGGGCCAGGAGCTTGGACTTGACCCCTGAAACCTCAAGTAGATGAGTACAACTAGGTGAGTACACACTCGCTCTCTCCACTCTCACAACACACACTCTCACTCTCCACTCTCACAACACATTCACTCGCTCTCCACTCTCAAAACACACACACTCGCTCTCCACTCTCACAACACACACACTCGCTCTCCACTCTCACAAAGCACACACTCGCTGTCCACTCTCACAACACACACACTCGCTCTCCACTCTCACAACACACACACTCGCTCTCCACTCTCACAACACACTCACTCGCTGTCTCCACTCTCACAAGACACACACTCGCTCTCCACTCTCACAACACACTCACTCGCTGTCTCCACTCTCACAACACACACACTCGCTCTCCACTCTCACAACACACTCGCTCTCCACTCTCACAACACATTCACTTGCTCTCCACTCTCACAACACTCTCTCCACTCTCACAACACACACACTCGCTCTCCACTCTCACAACACACTCACTCGCTGTCTCCACTCTCACAACACACACACTCGCTCTCCACTCTCACAACACACTCGCTCTCCACTCTCACAACACATTCACTTGCTCTCCACTCTCACAACACACTCTCTCTCCACTCTCACAACACACACACTCGCTCTCCACTCTCACAACACACTCGCTGTCCACTCTCACAACACACACACACTCGCTCTCTCCACTCTCACAACACACTCACTTGCTCTCTCCACTCTCACAACGCACACACTCGCTGTCCACTCTCACAACACACACACACTCGCTCTCTCCACTCTCACAACACACTCACTTGCTCTCTCCACTCTCACAACACACACACTCGCTCTCCACTCTCACAACACACACACACTCGCTGTCCACTCTCACAACACACACACTCGCTCTCCACTCCCACAACACACACTCGCTCTCCGCTCTCACAACACACACACACTCGCTGTCCACTCTCACAACACACACACTCGCTCTCCACTCTCACAACACACACTCTTGCTCTCAACTCTCGCAACACACACACTCGCTCTCCACTCTCACAACACACACTCTTGCTCTCAACTCTCACAACACACATATTCGCTCTCCACTCTCACAACACTCGTCTCACCCTCTCCATCCTTACAACACACATCTCACCCTCTCTACCATCACAACACGCCAACACTCATCCACTGCACATTCTCAATACAATCACTTTCTATATGCTCCCTCACAACACAGTAATTCTCTTTTCTACATTCTCTCAATAATATCTCTCATCCTCTCCACCCTCACAACACAACGTATCACCCTCTCCACCCTCACAACACAACGTATCACCCTCTCCACCCTCACAACACAACGTATCACCCTCTCCACCATCACAACACAACGTATCACCCTCTCCACCATCAAAACACAACGCATCACCATCTCCTGCCTCACAACACAACGTATCACTCATTCCACCCTCAAAACACATCGTATCACCCTCTCCACTATCACAACACAACGTATCACCCTCTCCACCCTCACAATACTACGTATCACCCTCTCCACCCTCACCACACAAAGTATCACCCTCTCTACCCTCACAACACAACGTATTACCCTCTCCACCCTCACAACACAACGTATCACCCTCTCCACCCTCACAATACTACGTATCACCCTCTCCACCCTCACCACACAAAGTATCACCCTCTCTACCCTCACAACACAACGTATCACCCTATCCACCATCACAACACAACGTATCACCCTCTCCACCCTCACAACACAACGTATCACCCTCTCCACCCTCACAACACAACGTAACACCCTCTCCACCCTCACAACACAACGTATCACCCTCTCCACCCTCACAACACAACGTATCACCCTCTCCACCCTCACAACACAACGTATCACCCTCTCCACCCTCACAACACAACGTATCACCCTCTCCACCCTCACAACACAACGTATCACCCTCTCCACCCTCACAACACAACGTATCACCCTCTCCACCCTCACAACACAACGTAACACCCTCTCCACCCTCACAACACAACGTATCACCCTCTCCACCCTCACAACATAACGTATCACCCTCTCCACACTCACAACACAACGTATCACCCTCTCCACCCTCACAACACAACGTATCACCCTCTCCACCCTCACAACACAACGTATCACCCTCTACACCCTCACAACACAACGTAACACCCTCTCCACCCTCACAACACAACGTATCACCCTCTCCACCCTCACAACATAACGTATCACCCTCTCCACACTCACAACACAACGTATCACCCTCTCCACCCTCACAACACAACGTAACACCCTCTTCACCCTCACAACACAACGTATCACCCTCTCCACCCTCACAAGACAGGCACAAACCCTCACCTACTACATTTCTTCCAAACCAAGTTACTCAAAAGTCACTGTCTCACCACTCAAGTCACTCACCAGTCAATCTCACATCAATCAGTTATTCACAAGTCACTATCACATCACTTAGTCACTCACCAGTCACTAAGAGATCACTCAGTCACTCACCAGTAACTATCACATCACTCAGTCACTCACTAATCACTATCACATCATTCAGTCACTCACCAGTCACTATCACATCACTATGTCACTCACCAGTCACTATCACATCACTCAGTCACTCACCAGTCACTATCACATTACTCATTCACTCAACAGTCACTATCACATAACTCAATCACTCACCAGTCAATATCACATCATTCAGTCACTTAAGAGCTACTATCACATCACTCAGTCACTCACCAGTCGCTATCACACAACTCAGTCACTCAGACACTCACCAGTCACTATCACATTACTCAGCCACTCACTAGTCACTCTCACATCATTCAGTCACTGTCACATCACTCAGTCACTCACCAACCACTATCACCCCATTCAGTCACTCACCAGTCACAATCACATCACTCAATCACTCACCAGTCACTATGACACCAATCAATCACTCACCAGTCACTGACACATCACTCAGTCACTCACCAGTCACTATCACACCACTCGATAACTCACAAGTCACTATCACATAACTCAGTCGCTCATCAGCCACTATCACACACTCAATCACTCATCAGTCACTATCACACTAATCAGACACTGACCAGTCACTATCACACCACTCAGTCACTCACGAGTCACTATCACATCACTCAGTCTCTCACCAGTCACGATTATACCACTAAATCACTCACCAGTCACTATCACACTACTCAGTCACTCACAAGTCACTATCACACCGCTCAGTCACTCACCAGTCACTATCATATCACTCAGTCACTCACCAGTCACTGTCACAAACTTAATCACTCACCAGTCACTATCACACCACTCAGTCAATCACCAGTCACTATTACACTGCTCAGTCACCAGTCACTATCACATCATTCAGTCACTCACCAGTAACTGTAATACCACTCAATCACTCACCAGTCACTATCACACTACTCAACCACTCACTAGTCTCTGTCACACTACTCAGTCACTTACCAGTCATTATCACATTACTCAGTCACTCACCAGTCACTATCACACCACTCAATCACTCACCAGTCACTATCACTAAGCTCAGTCACTCACCAGTCACTATCACATCACTCAATCACTCAAAAATCACTATTATACCACTAAATCACTCACCAGTCACTATCACACTACTCTGTCACTCACCAATCACTATCACACCGCTCAGTCACTCACCAGTCACAATCACATCACTCAGCCACTCACCAGTCATTGTCACACAACTCAATCACTCAGCAGTCACTATCACACAACTCAGTCACTCACAAGGCACTATTACATCACTCAGTCATTCTCCAGTCACTATTATACCACTCAATCACTCACCAGTCACTATCACATCACTCAGTCACTCACCAGTCACTATCACATCACTTAGTCACACACCAGTCACTATCACACCACTCAATTACTCACAAGTCATTGTCACATCACTCATTCACTCACCAGTCACTATCACACCACTAACTCACCAGTCACTGTCACATCACTCAGTCATTCACAAGTCACTATAACATCACCCAGCCACTCACCAGTTACTATCACACCACTCATTCACTCACCAGTCACTATCACACCGCTCAGTCACTCACAAGTCACTATCACATCGCTTAGTCACTCACTAGTGACTGTCACACCACTCAATCGCTCACCTGTCACTATTACATAACTCAGTCGCTCACAACTCACTACCACACCACTCAATCACTCACCAGTCACAACCACGTAAATCAGTCGCTCACCACTCACTCTCACACCACACAAGCACTCACAAGTCACTATCACACTACTCAGTCAATGACCAGTCACTATCACATCACTCAGTCACTTACCACTCACTATCACACCACTCAATCACTCCCCAGCCACTATCACACCGCTCAGTCACTCACCAGTCACTATCACATCACTCAGTCACTCACCAGTCACTATCATAATACTAAATAGCTTACCAGTCATAATCACTACTTAGTCACTTACTAGTCACTATCACACCGCTCAATCACTCACAAGTCACTATCACATCACTCAGCCACTCACCAGTCACTGTCACACCACTCAACCACTCACCAGTCACTATCACACCACTCAATCACTCACCAGTCACTATCACACCGCTCAGTCACTCACCAGTCACTATCATATCACTCACTCACCAGTCACTATCACACCACTCAATCACTCACCAGTCACTATCACACAACTCAATCGCTCACCAGTCACTAACACACCGCACAGTCACTCACCAGTCACTATCACATCACTCAGTCACTCACCAGTCACTATTATACTATCAAATCACTCTCCAGTCACTATCACACAACTAAGTCACTCACCAGTCACTATCACGCTGCTCAGTCACTCACAAGTCACTATCACATCCCTCAGTCACTCACCAGTCACTGACACACCGCTCAATTACTCACCAATCACTCTCACACCACTAAGTCACTCACCAGTCACTATCACACCGCTAAGTCACTAACCAGTTACTATCACATCACTCAATCACTCACCCACTCCTGGGTACCATGCATCTGGTTACTCACCCAGTCGTGTATCTCAACTTCAGCCCATTCCTCCGCAGTCACTATCTTCATATTTTTACGAGTCACTATCACACCGCTCGATGGTCCTCACCAGGTAACTTCTAGCAATCGGTCACTCACGGTCCTATCACCACTCGATGATCGCCTTTGATCTTTCGCTCCCTCCGGTGATTTCATATATAGTCACTCTGATCTTTCTGCACCTCGATCACTCACGGTCGCTGTACGCGGCTAATCACTCCCGATTCACTCTCACTATAATTACACGGTGTTTTATCACGCTCATTCCACTCACCAGTCCTATCACGCGGCTCAGTCACTCCTGATCTGTACCGCTCAATCGCTCGCAATCACTATCACGCCAGTCTCTGCGATGCGCTGGCGTTTTCTCACACCATCAGTGCTCCTCTCCACTGCTGCTGCGCTGTTCTCCAGTCTTTTTCTCGGTGCATCACGTGCTATACGCTCGATGCATCACCATTCTTATCTGCGCCAGCTCTGGTCTCGCAGTGCTGTCTCCATCGCCATTACTCACCGTCAGTATCGCACCACTGTCGCTCACGATCACTAGCATCGCCAATGCTGCAGTCATCGCACTGCTCAGTCACTCACCAGTCTAACATCACACAAAGCAATCCTCCGCAGTCACTTTCCACTCTGCTCCATTCCTCACCAGTGCTCCCTGGCTGCTCAGTCGTCTTGGTACTATCTGCACAGCTCATTCTTTACCGTCACTATCACACCACTCCAGTACTCAACCGTTCATATGCATCGCTCAGTCCTCAACGATCGCTATATCCGCAGTCAATCTGCTCTCCAGTCTTATCCTCCACATTCACTCACAAGTCATTATATGTCACCCGTGACATGAGTGCTATCACCTCGTCATGCCAGTCACGATCACGTCAATTCATACGTCCATATCCTGAAGCTCAGTTTCTACCAGTCGCTGTCTAACCCAGCAATCATCACCTAATTCATATCTTATCACTCAGCCATACAGTCACTATCACACACCGCTCAGTGCTCTCCAGTGGTATCATGCTCAGGTACTCCACCCAGTCCACTATATCGCTCAGTCACTCACCAGTCAAGTGTCACTGCTCAATCACTCCTTCAGTCACTAGCACATCACTCCAATAACTCATTGTATTTTTCTCAAGCTGACCATATAATCTGTCCTTTCCCATGTGATCATATAATATAACCATACCTCTCGTGCTCCACAAGTCACTACTCTAGTCACTCATACTTCAGTCACTATCACACCACTCAGTCTCACAAGTCACTATCCATTACTCAGTCATACCAGTCACTGTCTTTGACTCAATCACTCCATGATCCTATCCTACTGACTAGTCACTCTGCAGTCACTACCTACCACTCAGTCACAGTCCTTTCTCATGTTCAGTCACTCTATGATTATGGCTACTCAATCCTCACCCAGTCCTATCAGACAGGCTCATGCCACCAATCAATCACTCACCAGTCACTGACACATCACACAGTCACTCACCAGTCACTATCACATCATTCAATCACTCACCAGTCACTATCACATCACTCAGTCACTCACCAGTCACTATCACACCGCTCAGTCACTCAACAGTCACTATCACATAACTCAATCGCTTATCAGTCACTATCACACCACTCAATCACTCAAAAGTCACTGACACATCACTCAGCCACTCACCAGTCACTATCACACCGCTCAGTCACTCTCCAGTCACTATCACATAAATCAGTCACTCAGCAGTCACTATCGCATCCCTCAATCACTCACCAGTCACTATCACATCACTCAGTCACTCAACAGTCACTATCACATAACTCAATCGCTCATCAGTCACTATCACATCACTCAATCACTCACCAGTCACTGTCACATCTCTCAGACACTCACCAGTCACTATCACAACACTTATTCACTCACCAGTCACTATCACACCACTCAATCACTCACCAGTCACTGGCACATCAGTCAGTCACTCACCACTCACTATCACACTACTCAATCACTCACAAGTCACTATCACACCACTCAGTCACTCAACAGTCACTATTATACCACTAAATCACTCACCAGTCACTATTAAACTACTCATTCACTCACCAATCATATTCACTCCGCTCAGTCACTCTCCAGTCACCATCACATCACTCAGTCACTCACCAGTCACTGTCACACCACTCAATCACTCACCAGTCACTATCACACCACTCAGTCACTCACCAGTCACTATCACACCGCTCAGTCACCAGTCACTATCACATCATTCAGTCACTCACCAGTCACTACAATACCACTCAATCACTCACCAGTCACTATCACACTACTCAACCACTCACCAGTCACTATCTCACCACTCAGTCACCAGTCACTATCACATCACTCAGTCACTCACTAGTCACTGTCACACAACTCAATCACTCACCAGTCACTATCACACGACTCAGTCACTCACCAGTCACTATTACACTGCTCAGTCACCAGTCACTATCACATCCTTCAGTCACTCACCAGTCACTGTAATACCACTAAATCACTCATCAGTCATTATCACACTACTCAACCACTCACCAGTCACTATCACACCACTCAGTCACCCATCAGTCACTATCACGTCACTCAGACACTCACCAGTCACTATCACATTACTCAGTAACTCACCAGTCACTATGACACCACTCAATCACTCAAAAGCCACTATCACATCACTCAATCACTCACCAGTCACTGTCACATCACTCAGTAACTCACCAGTCACTATGACACCACTCAATCACTCAACAGTCACTGACGCATCACTCAGTCACTCTCCAGTCACTATCACATAAATCAGTTGCTCACCAGTCACTATCACATCACTCAATCACTCACCAGTCATTATCACATCACCCAGTCAGTCACCAGTCACTATCACACAACTCAATCACTCACCAGTCACTATCACAAAGCTCAGTCACTCACCAGTCACTATCACAACGCTCAGTCACTCACCAGTCACTGTCACACCACACAATCACTCACAAGTCACTATCACATCACTCAGTCACTCACCAGTCACTCTCACACAACTCGATAACTCCCAAGTCACTATCACATAACTCAGTCGCTCATCAGCCACTATCACTCACTCAATCACTCATCGGTCACTATCACACTAATCAGACACTGACCAGTCACTATCACACCACTCAGTCACTCACGAGTCACTATCACATCACTCGGCAACTCACAAGTCACTATCACATAACTCAGTCGCTCATCAGCCACTATCACACACTCAATCACTCATCAGTCACTATCACACTAATCAGACACTGACCAGTCACTATGACACCAATCAATCACTCACCAGTCACTGACACATCACTCAGTCACTCACCAGTCACTATCACACAGCTCAGTCACTCACCAGTCACTATCACATCACTCAATCACTCACCAGTCCCTATCACATCACTCAGTCACTCAAAAGTCACTATCATATCAATTAGTTACTCACCAGTCACTATCAAACCACTCAATCACTCACCAGTCACTGTCACATCACTCAGTCACTCAACAGTCACTATCACATAACTCAATCGCTCATCAGTCACTATCACATCACTCAATCACTCACCAGTCACTGTCACATCTCTCAGTCACTCACCAGTCACTATTACACCGCTCAGTCATTATTACAACCTAGGATTTCAAAGGCCTGTTATCCCAGGTGTAATGGGAGCAAAAGAAACACAGCAGAAAAAGTTTAGACTTATATTATCCTTCACCAATTTAGAACAGCAATATGTACACTATGTACAGTAATAAGTATAGTGCACGTCACGGTAAGCAAGGCAGAAATAGAAGCCACAAGATAGCAGACCGTGCTCAACCAGCTCTAGAATGGGAATGACAAGGGCAGACAGGAGAGCGGTATCCACATAACCTCTGCGATTGCCAATCCCACCTTCTTATTGGCTAGAACCTGGTCACTAGTTGAACGATGGGGCCCCATCACCAACTCTTAGCAACCTGGTTCGCTGGTTGGGGGAGATAGCCTGTAAATGAGGGTGTGTCCATGCGCCGAATAAAGGTTACGTACTCTTTGCATGCCACACCCCCACCCCCGAGAAGGCTCAGGATTAGGCTGCCACCTCCCAGTGGTAACCGTGCCGCCATGGCACAAAATAATGGGACCGCCTATCCTCTCCACCATCCAACTCTTAGATAGAGCTCAGCTTTCCTAGTGACCAAAAGCCAAACCCTAAACTCAGAGCGAGACAGCAGTCAGATAGGCCAACATAGGTCCAAGATACAAGCGGACGGTAGCCCGTATCCCCTCACTAAAAAAAAAACCCACATCAGGGGATAAAAAAAAGAGCTTGAAAGGGGGTTACCACAAATACATCCTAACCTAAATAAAATATTAAACTAGACTCTTGACAAAGAGTCTGCCAACACATTTTCTTTGCCGGCAATATATTTAATTTTTATGTTGAAGGGCTGCAGCCTGAGCGTCCAACGCATAAGCCTTGTATTGTGATTCTTCATGGCTTGGAGATAGACTAACGGGTTGTGATCACTGTAGACTGTGACCACCTGCGATGTCTGGCCCACATAAACATCGAAATGCTCCAAAGCCAGTACCAGCGCGAGGGCTTCTTTTTCAATGGTAGAATAAGCCCTCTGATGCGGCTGGAACTTTGCTGAAAAGTATGCGATTGGCTGCAGCTCCTTGTTCCCGATTTGTAATAGTACCGCCCCAACCCCAGACTCACAAGCATCAACCTGTAATGAAAAAGGTTTGGAGAAGTCTGGAGACAGGAGAATGGGTGCAGAGCACAATAATCTTTTTGCTTTATTAAAAGCAGTGTTACAATCTGACGTCCAAATAAAGGGAACTTTATGACTGGTAAGAGAGGTAAGAGGGGCTACAATATCTGAGAAATTCTTACAGAATCTTCTGTAAAATCCTATCATGCCTAGGAAACGTTGAAGAGATTTCCTATCATGAGGAACTGGATATTCTTTAATCGAAAGAACTTTAGCAAGTTTAGGTGCAACATTACCACTACCTACTTCATGGCCTAGAAAAGTGACAGTGGCCTGGCCAAAGGAAGATTTAGATAAATTAACTGTTAAATGGGAACTCTTAAAGGTCTCAAACAGAGCCTTAAGTCTAAGTAGGTGTTGATCCCAAGTATCAGACACCACAACAATATCATCTAGGTATGGTGCCGTGCCTTCAAGTCCTTTAATAGCCTGATGGATGAGTTTCTGGAATGAAGAGGGGGAATTTTTCATTCCGAAGGGGGTAACTGTATACTGATAATGACCTCCTGGAATTACGAAGGCAGAGATTTCCTTCGCCTTATCTGTCAAAGGTACCTGATAGTAACCTTTAAGGAGATCTAATTTGGACACAAAAGTAGCCTTACCCACAAAGTCAATTACGTCATCCAGACGAGGAAGAGGGTAAGCATCTGTAATTGTGACCTCGTTCACTTTACGGTAGTCTGTGCACATACGAAACCCTCCATCAGCCTTTTTTACTAGGATGCACGGTGAAGCCCATGGACTAGATGACTCCTCCACTAAACCATGTTCTAACAAGAAGTCTACTTCCTGCTGAAGTAGCCTTTGCTTTTCAGGATTAGCTCTGTAGGGGGAGAGTTTAATTGGTTTAGATTTTCCCACATCTACATCATGGTAACCTAACGTACATTTGTTCGGCACATTCGAAAAAATATTAGGATATGACTGTAGAAGCTCAGTTAAATTGGTTGCTTGTATTTCAGATAATCCATCCATTAACGGGCTAGGATCCTTGAGGAGGACAGAATTTGAAAGTTTAGTATTAATTTCAGAGATAGAGTGCAAAGAGTCAGAGTCGTCCTCAGAGGTAGAGGACAGAGTCATTACTGGGACTTTATCTGGTGTATGAAAGGCCTTGATTTGATTAATGTGGTAAGTTTTTGTTTTTGAGGTCTTATCAATGGGAGCTACCACATAATTTAAATCAGATAATCTACTTACTATCTGCATAGGTCCCGTAAATCTAGCTTTCAAGGTGTGGCCAGGTATAGGTTCCTGCACCAACACCTTGTCTCCTGGATGGAAGGAGCGGAATTGTGCACTTCTGTCATACCTCTGTTTCATCTTACTTTGAGCTGTCTTTAGGTTAGCCTTGGCTAACTCACGTGCCACCTTGAAGACGGGTTGTAGAGTGCTGAGCTTACGTCTTCTCCCATCCATCCTTCTTTGAGCACCCGAAGAGGACCTCGTACATTGTGCCCAAAGATCAGCTCAAACGGACTATACCCTGTAGACTCTTGCACCGTCTCTCGTACTGAGAACAGCAACAACGGTAGAGATTCATCCCAATCTGTCGGAAAGTGCATGCAAAAACTTCTCATCATTATTTTTAATGTTTGGTGGAATCTTTCCAAGGCGCCTTGGGACTGAGGGTGATAGGCAGTGGATAAGTTGTGAATTATCCCTAACCTAGTTAATACTTCCCTAAATGCTTTGGCAGTGAAGTTAGTACCTTGATCACTTTGTATAGTTTTAGGAATGCCAAAACAAGAAATGAATTTTGTTAAAGCTTTGAGAATAGCTTTAGTATTGATACTACGCATAGGGATTGCTTCAGGATATCTGGTTACTTTATCCATAATTGTAAATAAATACTGGTTTCCAGACTTTGACTTAGGTAGTGGACCTACACAATCTATAATTAAATCTGCAAAAGGTTCTCCATCAGCAGGTATGGGTTGGAGAGGTGCAGGTTTAATGGAATGTCCAGGTTTTCCAACTTGCTGACATTCTCGGCAACACCTAATATGATTCTTCACATCTTTCTTTAATTTTGGCCAATAAAATTCTTTTGTGATTCTATACAAGGTTTTTGTAATTCCTAAGTGACCTCCTAATGACGTATTATGAGCTATATTTAATATCTGAGGTCTATACTTGGTTGGAACCACTAACCTGTCGTATAATTGCCGGCCCTCTATCTCCTTACCAGTCTCAGTGCAGACCAAATAATCATTTTTAACTTCATACTTGACTGGATGACCCAAAGAGGATTTACCCATGGCTGCCTGAAAAGCGAATTTTAAAGAAGGGTCCTTTCGTTGTTCCTCCCGGAAGGACAGTCCCTCGGGCATGGAAACAGAGACATCTGGCAATCCTGCAACCTGGGAATAGGAAGGCTTTATCGGGGTGTGTTCACTTGATTTACGAGACTCCGGCCGGTGTGTCTCATAAAACAACGTGGCTATTCCGAGATCGGAGTCGTCCAAGGATAGGTCAACATTCTCTCCAGACAACCCTTGGGATGTTGCCCGAGTTATGGCCAACACTGGAGAAGCATTAATCATTATAGGTTCAGGACACGAACTAACAGTAGTAATGTTATTACCCAGTAATAACATGGCATTTTTCATGGGAAATCCTTTTGAGACACCTACAGTCAAGTACCCAGTGTAATATTTGCACTGTACATAAATTTTATGCAAAGGAACAGAATATATAGCTCCTCCAAATGCTTCCAATAAAACTGAGGAATTCAAAGAAGTATTCTCTGAAAGGGGTAATATTCCTTCTCTGACAAGTGAGCAATAAGCTCCAGTATCTCTAAAGGTATTTACTTTAGTTGGTTCTGAGTTTTCCTGAAGGGAAATAAGACTTTCGCAATAATAAGGGGCCATACCTTTTTCTACTTCTCTAGGGGACATGTTACTAGGGATATTAGAGATTTTCCCGATGGGTTGAGGTTTTTGGGGGCAGTTGGAACTGATGTGACCTACTTTATTACACCTGAAGCAGACGACAGGCTTGCCCTTTACTCCCTGATGACGTTGCAAGTGGTGTCGTTCTGGCTGGTGCCTCTCTGGATATTGTTGTCGAGATGCTCCATAAGTAGTTTGCCTCTCCGCAGGGGGACCATATGTTGAGAAGCGTGGCTCACCAGGTGACTTATTTGGATGACTTAGACGCTCTCCCTCCGGCTGGCACTTCATTCTCCTATGTTGTCGATCTCTGCTCACGCCAGACTGTTGAAAAGAGAGACGGGACCGCTCGGACAAGGAGCGGTTCGTTTCGAAGGTATCAGCCCACCTGGCTGCCTCCAATGCAGTGGTTAAGTCACGATCCTGCAGAAAGACACGAACCTCGGGTCCCACAGACTCCAGCAGGTTATCAATCAGAATAAGCTGCACCAGCTCCTCAAAGTTAGAGACACCACTCGCTTTATACCAGCTGGTAAAAGCTTTGGTTTGCTGTCTCACAAAGTCCACCAGGGATTGACCAAGCTGCCGCCTGTTCAATTTGAAGGTCTTACGATATTTAGCTGGGATACATGTATATGCTCCCAACACTGTGGTCTTCACTATTTGATAATCAGAGAATTCAGCGTCAGTTAATACCGACGTAAATTCCTGTGCCTTACCCAATAATGCTGTATGAACCAACGCTGCCCAGTGCTGTTCCGGCCACCTCAAGGCTCGAGCCTGATTTTCGAAGCTTTCGAAAAATTGCTCTGGTTCGGCCTCATTGAAGCGGGGAACAAGCTGTACTGCTTTTTGTAAACTGAAATCGTTTACAGAATGCGAAAACTGCCTCCTTTCTCTTTCCCTATCAAATTCTTCCCTTGCGAATGCTCTCTGTTCCCTAGTTTGCTCCAGCGTGATTTTTGCCAGCTCAAGTGCCAAGGACGCTGATTCACCTCGAGACAACCCAGCTGCACTATACTGACCATCTTGCTCCGTAGGTGTATCAT
This sequence comes from Cherax quadricarinatus, assembly GCF_038502225.1. NCBI lineage: Eukaryota > Metazoa > Arthropoda > Malacostraca > Decapoda > Parastacidae > Cherax > Cherax quadricarinatus. The sequence continues at coordinate 28,786,505 of NC_091329.1, read as the reverse complement.
CTTCCTCATGCGAGTACATAGGAGTTTTTTCCCTAGCTCCCGTAGAGGGAGGAGTTTGATGTGCCATCTCTTCTTCAATAAGTTTGTCAGCAATAAGTGAACGCAGTTGCGCAGCTGTAAGAGTGCGTTTATAGGGAATGCCAATGGAACGAGCAATTTGCCAACAACGCTGTAGGGACAATTTAGGTAGGTTATGCAAAGTATATGCCGACACCAGGCGTCTGACTCGTCTAGGTGGCATAAGTTATTCGCTATGCACAGTACGAATACCCCAACGTAGCACGTTAATTTGCAGAACACGCTTAGCTATGCACAGTACGATTCCAGAACACGCATACAAGCAAAGCCGACTGCACACAAGATTGACCGTAGCGAAGCGAGCACACTGAACAAGCTAGTAGCGAGCTGTTGAACGATCACACAATAGCAAGGCTGATCATAAGCAACTGACACGCAAAATTTGTAAAGCGAAGCGAGACAGCAAGCTACACAATGTTCCTGCTACAAGCTTCACCCTAAGCTCAACCGTTTCTCTAAGTCCAGCTCCAGCTCTCGGACAGGCTACCCATATTACAACCTAGGATTTCAAAGGCCTGTTATCCCAGGTGTAATGGGAGCAAAAGAAACACAGCAGAAAAAGTTTAGACTTATATTATCCTTCACCAATTTAGAACAGCAATATGTACACTATGTACAGTAATAAGTATAGTGCACGTCACGGTAAGCAAGGCAGAAATAGAAGCCACAAGATAGCAGACCGTGCTCAACCAGCTCTAGAATGGGAATGACAAGGGCAGACAGGAGAGCGGTATCCACATAACCTCTGCGATTGCCAATCCCACCTTCTTATTGGCTAGAACCTGGTCACTAGTTGAACGATGGGGCCCCATCACCAACTCTTAGCAACCTGGTTCGCTGGTTGGGGGAGATAGCCTGTAAATGAGGGTGTGTCCATGCGCCGAATAAAGGTTACGTACTCTTTGCATGCCACAGTCACTAACCAGTTACAATCACATCACTCAATCACTCACCAGTCACTATTATTCCACTAAATCACTCACCAGTCACTATCACACTACTCAATCACTCACCAGTCACTATCATACTACTCAGTCACTCACCAGTCACTATCACACCGCTCAGTCACTCACCAGTCACTATCACATCACTCAGTCACTCTCCAGTCACTATCACACCAATCAATCACTCACCAGTCACTGTCACATCACACATTCACTCACAAGTCATTATCACATCACCCCGTGACTCACCAGTCACTATCACACCACTCAATCACTCACCAGTCACTATCACACCGCTCAGTCACTCATCAGTAATTATCACATCACTCAGTCACTCACCAGTCACTATAACATCGCTCAGTCACTCACCAGTCAATGTCACACCACTCAATCACTCACCAGTCACTAACACATCACTCAGTAACTCACCAGTCACTATCACACCACTCAGTCACTCACCAGTCACTATCACATCGCTCAGTCACTCACAAGTCACTATTATAAAACTAAATCACTCAAAAGTCATTATCTCACTACTCAGTCACTCACCAGCCACTATCAAACCGCTCAGTCACTCACAAGTCACTATCACATTACTCAGTCACTCACCAGTCACTGTCACACAACTCAATCACTCACCAGTCACTATCACACCACTAAGTCACTCACCAGTCACTATTACACCGCTCAGTCACCAGTCACTATCACATCATTCAGTCACTCACCAGTTACTGTAATACCACTCAATCACTCACCAGTCACTATCAGACGACTCAACCACTCACCAGTCACTATCACATCACTCAATCACTCACCAGTCACTGTCACATCACTCAATCACTCACCAGTCAATATCACATCATTCAGTCACTTAAGAGCTACTATCACATCACTCAGTCACTCACCAGTCACTATCACACCACTCAGTCACTCATTAGTCACTCAGACACTCACCAGTCACTATCACATTATTCAGCCACTCACTAGTCACTCTCACATCATTCAGTCACTCTCACATCACTCAGTCACTCACCAATCACTATCACCCCACTCAGTCACTCACCAGTCACTATCACATCACTCAATCACTCACCAGTCACTATGACACCAATCAATCACTCACCAGTCACTGACACATCACTCAGTCACTCACCAGTCACTATCACACCCCTCAGTCACTCACCAGTCACTATCACATCACTCAATCACTCACCAGTCACTATCACATCACTCAATCACTCAAAAGTCACTATCACATCAATTAGTTACTCACCATTCACTATCAAACCGCTCAATCACTCACCAGTCACTGTCACATCACTCAATCACTCAACAGTCACTATCATATAACTCAATCGCTCATCAGTCACTATCACATCACTCAATCACTCACCAGTCACTGTCACATCTCTCAGACACTCACCAGTCACTATCACAACACTTATTCACTCACCAGTCACTATCACACCACTCAATCACTCACCAGTCACTATCACATCACTCAGTCACTCACCAGTCACTCTCACATCACTCAGGCACTCACTAGTCACTCTCATATCATTCAGTCACTCTCACATCAATCAGTCACTCTCCAGTCACTATCACCCCCCCACTCAGTAGCTCACCAGTCACTATGACACCAATCACTCAACAGTCACTGACACATCACTCAGTCACTCACCAGTCACTATCACACCGCTCAGTCACTCTCCAGTCACTATCACATAAATCAGTTGCTCACCAGTCACTATCACACCACTCAATCACTCAACAGTCACTATCACACCGCACAGTCACTCACAAGTCACTATCTTATCTCTGAGATACTCACCAGTCACTGTTTATCCAACCATTCACTCTCCAGTCACTATCATATCACTTAGCCATTTACCAGTCACTATCACACCGCTAAGTCACTCATCAGTAACTATCACATCACTCTGTCACTCACCAGTCACTATCACATCACTCTGTCACTCACCAGTCACTATCACAAAACTCAGTCGCTCATCAGCCTCTATCATAAACTCAATCACTCATCAGTCACTATCACACTAATCAGACACTGACCAGTCACTATCACACCAATCAGTCACTCACGAGTCACTATCAAATCACTCAGTCTCTCACCAGTCACGATTATACCACTAAACCACTCACAAGTCACTATCACACCACTCAGTCACTCACAAGTCACTATCACACCGCTCAGTCACTCAACTGTCACTATCATATCACTCAGCCACTCACCAGTCACTGTCACAAACTTAATCACTCACCAGTCACTATCACACCACTCAGTTAATCACCAGTCACTATTACACCGCTCAGTCACCAGTCATTATCACATCATTCAGTCACTCACCAGTCACTGTAATACCACTCAATCACTCACCAGTCACTATCACAATACTCAACCACTCACTAGTCTCTATCACACTTCTCAGTCACTTACCAGTCACGATCACTAAGCTCAGTCACTCACCAGTCACTATCACATCACTCAATCACTCAAAAATCACTATTATACCACTAAATCACTCACCAGTCACTATCACACTACTCTGTCACTCACCAATCACTATCACACCGCTCAGTCACTCACCAGTCACAATCACATCACTCAGTCACTCACCAGTCACTGTCACACAACTCAATCACTCAGCAGTCACTATCACACCACTCAGTCACTCACAAGGCACTATCACATCACTCAGTCATTCTCCAGTCACTATTATACCACTCAATCACTCACCAGTCACTATCACATCACTCAGTCACTCACCAGTCACTATCACATCACTTTGTCACTCACCAGTCAGTATCACACCACTCAATCACTCACAAGTCATTGTCACATCACTCATTCACTCACCAGTCACTATCACACCACTCAATCACTCACCAGTCACTGTCACATCACTCAGTCACTCACAAGTCACTATAACATCACCCAGCCACTCACCAGTTACTATCACACCACTCATTCACTCACCAGTCACTATCACACCGCTCAGTCACTCACAAGTCACTATCACATCGCTTAGTCACTCACTAGTGACTGTCACACCACTCAATCACTCACCTGTCACTATCCATCACTCTAGTCCTTACCACTCTTTCTCCATAATCCTCCAGCCACTATCACGCCAGTCCTCTGTCAGATCACTATCGTCCTCAGTCACTCACTAGCCTCTGGCCTAATCAGCTTACCAGTGTCGCTTTTCCAGTCTCTTGCTGGTCACTATCCACGCAGCTCAGTCATACCGATTCACTATGCCATAAAGCCTGCTGATCATATGCTATATTGCTCCACGCCAATCACTATCTTTTTCGCTGATGTTCCCTCCGATCTCCATCATATCATAGACTCACGATGCTATCACTGCTCAATCCTCTGATCCACTCTCACGCTACCATTCTCAGTCGATTCACCTGCAAGTCATCACCAGTCACTATCACATCGCTCCAGTCCTCCACGAGATATAACATACACCATTCAATAGCTCAAAGTCCTTTCTAGATGGCACCACACAGTCACTCTCCGATCACTATCCACAACTCGGTCACTCCACCAGTCACTATCACTTTGCTCTGTCGGTCGCTAATTACTATCCATCCCACATTCCATACTGATCATGACACACCGCTCAGTGCTCATAATCACTCACACCACAAGTCCTCACCAGTCACTATCACACATAAGTCACTGCTGAATTTACTATCTTGCATCACCAATCACTCAACAGTCTGTATACCACATAAATCTTCCATAGTCCACTATATCACACTCTCAATCCTCACCAGTCTGCTATCACATTGTAGTCACTCATGGTCACTATCACACCGCTCAGTCACTCCTGATCACTATCACATCACCTCACTCTCAGTCTTTATCCACATATCAGCTCACCTGTCACTAACACACCACTTTTGATCACTCACCCAGTCACTATCCATATCTCGTCACTCCACAGTCACTGTTATACCAACAAGTACTCTCCAGTCACTATCTTGCACAACTGGTCACTCACCAGTCACTATCCGCTGTCAGTCCTCTGAAGTCACTATCATCCCTCAGTCCTGCAGTCACTGGCATACCACTCAATGCTCCGTCACTCTGCACCTAAGTGCTCAACGGTCTTTATCACACCGCGCTCTCGATCACTAATCAGTTACAATCCATCACTCCAATCACTCGCAGATCACTATTCTTCCACTAAATCCTCACGATTCTTTATCCTTTTCTCAATCACTCACCAGTCATATCTTCCTACTCGGTCACTCCTGATCACTATCACACCCGCTCCAGTCCTCTGCGGTCGAGTATCACATAAATCACTCCTCTCCGTTCATTCATGCCTCCATTAACCACCGGTCCTACTTCTCAATCACTCACCAGTCGCTATCACACTATAAATGCTCACGAGTCACTATCCGTAAACCGATCACTGCATTTTCTCCTTTTTTCAATCACTCACGAGTCACTATCCACTACTGAATCACTCCCAGTCCTATCACACCTAATCAGTCACTCACTGATCACTATCACGTAACTCAGTCTCATGCAGTCACTGTACACGTTCTAAAGTCACTCTCTGATCACTATCACTATTAGTCACTCACCAGTCCTATCACGCTGCTAAGTCACTCTGTCACCCTATCCGCAACTCAATCATAGCAGTGCTGTATCTTGCTCGCTAATTCGCCCCCAGATATCAACACCATAATCACACTCACCAAGTCACTATCCATCACTCAGCCCGCCCCAGTCACTATCACACCGCTCGGTGCTCAGCAGTAACTGTATCATCACTCCAGTCACTCACCAGTCACTGCTCCACCATAGTAACTCGCCAGTCATATCATAAAACTCTCGCTCATGAGTCACTGTATCTTTTCTCTGTCACTCGCAATCACTATCACACCGCTCAGTCACTCACCAGTCACAGTCATATCGCTCAGTAACTCTGAGTCGTTGACACGACCAATCACTCTGACAATTCATATCACACCACTCAGTCCTGCAAGGCACTATCCATCCATCAATTCAGCTTCTCCAGTCCACTGTATATGGATCACTCACCAGTCACTATCATATCACTCAGTCCTCCCGCAGTCACTATCATCACTTTGTCACTCACCAGTCACTATCCATCACTCAATCCTCCTGATCACTGTCACATCACTCAGGTCTCCTGATCCTCTCTTATCGCAACCACTCACCAGTTACTATCACCACTCGTTCACTCCGCAGTCACTATCATACCGGCTTAGTCCTCCACAAGTCACTATCCATCAGCAGTCACTCACTGTTGACTGTCACACCAGCAATCCACTCCTGTCACTGTCACGCAACTCAGTCCTCACAACCATCTCTCACACCACACGGCACTCACAGTCACTATCACGCTACTCAGTGAATGACAAGTCATTATCCACATCCTCAGTCACTTTTACTCACTATCACCACTCCAATCACTCACCAATAGCATCATAATACTAAATAAACACAGTCACGAAGTACTTCTGGTCCTTATAGTCACTATCACACCGCTCAATCACTCCTGAGTCACTCTATCCGTACTCAACCTCACCCGATCTCTTTATATTGCCTCACCAGTCACTATCCACCACTCAGTCACTCCTGATCATATCCACCTCCAGACGCTCACCCAGTCTATCATCACACTGCCAGTAACTATCCACCCTCAATCCTCACCCAGTCACTATCCACATATCAATTCACTGCAGTCTTCTATCCTCAAAGTCGCTCCTGATGCTCTCCACCTCTCAATTTACTCACCCTGGTCGTATCACTGCACTAAAGTCAGCTCACCGGTCACTGTCATCACTCAATGATGCTCCACAATCATATCACTACATTCAATAGCTCAAAGTCACTAACACGCTTTTAGTCACTCTCCAGTCACTATCACGCAGCTCAGTCATTCATCAATCACTCCTCCTGCGTAACCAGTCTCGCTGGTCACTATCACATCTACTCAGTCACTCACCAGTCACTGACACACCGCTTAATTCTGCAATCGCACTCTCACACCACCAGTCCTTCACCCAGTCACTAACTTCTTACCGCTAAGTCACTAACGGTTACTATCGCATCACTCAATCACTTGGCGCGCAGTCAATATTACGCCATCGTCACTCCGCAGTCACTATCACACTGCTAATCACTCACCAGTCATATCATATTACTCAGGTCACTCACCAGTGCTATCACGCCGCTCAGTCACTCACAGTCACTCTCATCACTCCTGCTCTCCAGTCACTATCACATCACTCAATTCACTCCTGTCACTAACACCACAGTCACTCACAGAGTACTTCGCCATCTTCCTCGGATCGCCTACGGTCGCTGTTCTATACTGTCGTCACTCTTCTCCAGTCACTGCATCTCACGCTTCTAGTCACTCGCCAGTCATATCACTTTCTCCAGTCTCCTGCCGTCACTACTCCGCATCCCTCAGTCAGTTGCAGTCACTGACATACCCGCTCAATCACTCACGAATCTGCTCTCACACCACTACAGTCTCCACCGTCCTGCTCTTTATCAATCACGCCAGTTACAATTCGCATCACTCAGTCACTCTTGGTCACTATCACCGCTCAGTCACTCCACGGTCACTATCACATCAATCACTCACTCTCCGGTCAATATCATACCTCTCAATACGGCTCACGGTCACTATCTACTATCGTCTCGCGGTCCGCTCTCCACTGCCTCAGTGCACTCACCGAAATTCTCCATCACTCAGTCTTTTGAACACTATCACACCACTAAATCACTCATGATCACTATCGCCTCAATCACTCTGAGTCACTATCCTGCTCAGTCACTCACCGTCTGTATCAACCAGTCACTCCACCAGTCACTGTACACCATTGATCTCTCTAGTCACTATCACTAGTCGGTCACTCAGTCTGTCGCATATCAAGTCATACCCGGCCCTCCTCACGCTCAAATCATCGTGGTCACTGTATGCTAAATTCACGCTCATGATGCTGTCTTCCATCGATCCTCACGATGCTGTCCACACATCTCCAGTCACTCAAAAGTCACTATCCTCACTATGAGACTTACCAGTCACTATCCTGTATACGGTCAATCGTAAGCCAGTCTTTTTCATACTGCCTCAGTAGTCATGCGAGTGCTATGCATCTCTCAGTTCCATACCCAAGTCACTGTCCGCCAACCAATCCTCTCTACGGTCACTATCATCATGGCCACTTACCGAGTCACTATCACACCGCTCGGTCACTCCACAGTAACTATCATCCTGCTCAGTCCATACCCAGTCACTATCACTTGCTCGATAACTCGCGTCGCTATGCGCGCTCTGTCGCTCACCGAGTCACTATCACTTACTGCTGCTCACCCAGTCACTGCACTATCGGTCACTCATGGTCACTACTCTGCACCTCTCGCTATGCTGTCACTCTGCTCACAACTAAATCCTCCAAGTCGCTATCTTTTTCTCAGTGCATCGCAGTCACTATCACACGCTCAGTCACTCACTGGTGTCACTGTCCACGCGACTCGGTCACTCACCAGTCTGTCACACCATCAGTCACTCCGCAGTCACTATCACCATTCAATCACTCTGCGTTACTATACACATGATTACTCGCACTGCTATTGTACAGCTAAATCAATCCCAGGTCATATCTTTTTCTCAGTCACTCGCAGTCACTATCACAACAAGTCACTCTGATCACTCACAGAGTCAGTCACTCACCAGTCGCCATCATCATGATCATACCGTAGTCAATGTCACACCACTCCGATACTCACCCGGTCACTAGCATCACTCAGTCCGCTCCTGGTGCTCACTAGTGCCAGAACATGAGAGCAGAGAACTGCTGCAGAGGCCTACTGGCCATGCGAGCAGGTCAAGTCCTACAGCGCCGTAATGCACCATTTGAGTGAGGTCAGGTCATTGACTCCAAGGGGAGGAACGACGAAGCCGACCCGTGCTTTAAATATCAGGTCTAACCACCACCTCATCTGTGTATTTATCAGCCTATTTTTGAAACACACAGCGTTTTGTGCTCTATAACGGTGCTGGGATTTGTTCCTATCATCCACAACTCTATTGCCAAACCGAGTACTTTCCTATATCCATATGGATCAGATTTTCAACCCGAACTCTTTGTAAGGATCTGTCACAGTGAATGTTATCCAGTACACTATTTACATCCCTTTCTTTATTCCTGTATTTCCACATATAGGCCTCAATCTGTCCCCCTAATTCCAGTATCATACTCTGAGGTGAGTTCTGGGCCATAAATTCACCATCCTCACCAGAGAAGTTTCAGTATGCATGGGATGTCTTTGTCTCAATCCTCCTTTGTACATTTTCCAGAGAAATTTATCCATTCTGTGCATTGACCAAAGCTGTGCATAATCTAAATGAGCCTAACCAGGATGTACTAGTTGAGACAACCTGTAGTTTCTATTCTTTTCTTTCTAGTGAGCAAAAGTTCTCGTATTAGCTTTATTGCCGAACACTTGTACCATTGTGCGGTTTTAGTTACTGCTAACCAGAACTCCTGATGCGCGTCATGTAATGTTAAGATCTCGGTATTTAGTTTGTATGTAACTAGTTGTTGTCTGTCCAACATTTAGAACTTTACATTTTATCATATTAAACTGCATCTGCCATGCTCCGACTCTTTGCATAAATCATTCGAATCTTTCCTGCGGTGGCAGCCATAGAATGTCCTCGTCAGAATGAATTCGACAGCCTATTGCGGTATCATCAGCAAATGCCGATGTCGCTCTTATGCCCTCATCTGTCGTTTATGTAGTTGTGAACAATAATTGTACTGACCCTGTAATTTCCACTCATGACACTTCCCCACTCTGATTTCTCCCATTTATTTGACTCTGCCTTGTTGTCAAACCAATACTCTCTATCCACGAAAAAATTCTCCTCCTATTCCATGTGCTTTGATTTCCTCAATAGTCTCCTGATGTAGGATTCATCAAAGCTACAAGTCCATATTTTATTATCTTATTCGTTACCACTGATCTACCTCCTCAAATACCTTAGTGAAAAAGTTATGTCAAGTTCGTAGGCGACGTCCCGCTTTGCAAACCATGCTGAGATTCGTTGGTGTAACAAGAACAGCTCACGAACTGCCTCAATTGTTGATTCTAAATTTTCCCCACTGAGTTAGGCTTGTTGGTCTATGGATAAACTTCAGGACCTCCTCACTGTTTTGAAAATAGGTATCACATTTGCCATTCTCACTTATCTGGCACCATGCCAGTTTGTAGTGATATCAATGTGAAAGATTGGCCAAGGTGTGCTGGCAGCTCCTCTTTACATTCCTTTTGACCCCTTACATTACAGTGTCAGTTTCTTGAGTTTGTTGGGTTTTATTATCTATTGCCTAAGGACCATGTCATACTGTGACCCCTAATAGATGCACAGTTTATACTCGTCCTGTTCTACATAATTGTCATTGCTAGAATCACTGGTATCTCTGTGTGAAAACTAGAAGAAGTGTGTGTTCAAAGTCTGCATTTCATATCATATCAGTATGAGCTGACCCGAGGAACTTTTGATGATATCATTACAGTCCTTTATGCATATACACTGAAAAGTCTCTTTAGTTCAGTCTTGTTCTCTTGCAACTTTAACATCTAATCTTTTTTGCTTTTTGTTCCTTTTCTCTCTTTAACTGAATATGTCTCGATTTCTTAATTGCCCCTCTCCTCTTTTGATTTTCTATATATGCCTCTCTTTTGATAATCAGATACGTCTATTGACATCTTTAGGATCATTTTGTGCAGTCTGATTTCCCTATTTGATTACCTGTTATTGAGCAGCTGAACTATGCCTGACATCATAACTGGCAACCATCACTACCTGACCCTAGTCAGGTCATTCAGTTCAGCCCTAAATGTTTTTGATCCTGTGAAATCAGCCAGCGAAAGTCAGGGACCAGGACTTGATTCCACACCATTGTCAAGAACCAGCGGTATGTTAAAACTGGTGATTTGTAGTCACTCTCCCGAAAGCTCATCGTACTTCAAGAGTTATTGGTGGTAACTTTACCTACATAAGACCAAGTCAAGGTTATTTCCCTAGTTGGCTCTGTCTCTACAACTCTTTAAAAACAGTCTGGATCGTATCAGAGAAGTCACCCGACTCTAAATTTCCTGTCAAATTTATCCCGGTCAATCTGTCATATGATTGAAATCTCCATTAGCACAACATTTTTCGTATGTAGATGCCTTTGTTTCGTCCCATAGAAATTTGCTGCCTCCTATCAAGGTTGGGGCCTGTATAAATCACACCCAAAATTGGTTTTTCTCGGCCCTCAGAAGCTGTAGCCAAACAGATTCGGTGTTGGCCTTCCTAATTTAATATCTTGTCTACTTTAACCAACAGTTAATTGTCTAGCGCGCATCATTTCTCCACCTTTTTCTGTGGCTGTCAGTGTGGAATAATTTATAGCCTTGTATGTGACATTCAGATGTCTCTATCTTTCAGATTGACAAGGTCTCTGTTATAATAATATCTACTAACTACTTTATTAATCTCTTGGCTGTCTCTTCTTCTAACCTCTACTGTAGTATAGTCAAACATGAGCTAGTCTGCTGCCCTCTGCTGTCTTCTTGTTTTCTGGCCTTTCTTCTGTTGTCTTTATTTACCTTCATGCTAGATCTTTTATACATTTATGTTTCAACCCTAGTGTTGCAACCTGTGTTCCCACACACCCATACCTCTATCTTCCATCAGTTTTAAAATCATAGGCATTTCACCAGTAGCCTTCTCCAATCCGAGTCTGCGATTACCACCCTGCCCCAGAGAGATAGACCCCATCCATGCATACATATCGCTGTTGCCATAAAAGTTGTTCAGTTGTCAATGAATGGATTACGATTCTTGCAGTATCTGTTTAACCAGCAATTTTTGGTGCCTAGACCTTCATTCATTTCCTATACTCCCCTTCTAGGCAAGATCACCTGTGATTAGGATCCTCATAGACTTAATGAAATCTATAGGAAGCCTCATTCCCCACATCTCCAACCACCTCACACTCTCTCCCAGGCCCATTGAGGTAGTCACTCACCAGTCACTATCACACCACTCAATCACTCACCAGTCACTATCACACTACTCAATAACTCACCAGTCACTATCACACTACTCAGTCACTCACCAGTCACTATCACATCACTCAGTCACTCACCAGTCACTATCACACCACTCAATAACTCACCAGTCACTATCACATAACTCAGTCGCTCACCAGTCACTATCACACCACTCAATCACTCACCAGTCACTATCACACCACTCAGTCACTCACCAGTCACTATCACACCACTCAGTCACTCACCAGTCACTATCACACTACTCAATCACTCACCAGTCACTATCACATCACTCAGTCACTCACCAGTCACTATCGCACTTCTCAGTCACTCACCAGTCACTGTCACACCACTCAATCACTCACCAGTCACTATCACATCACTCAGTCACTCACCAGTCACTATCACATCACTCAGTCACTCACCAGTCACTATCACACCACTCAATCACTCACCAGTCACTATCACACCACTCAGTCACTCACCAGTCACTATCACACTGCTCAGTCACTCACCAGTCACTGTCATACAAATCAATCACTCACCAGTCACTATCACACCACTCAATCACTCACCAGTCACTATCACACCGCTCAGTCACTCACCAGTCACTATCACATCAGTTAGTCACTCACCAGTCACTATTATACCACTAAATCACTCACCAGTCACTATCACACTACTCAGTCACTCACCAGTCACTATCACACCGCTCAGTCACTCACCAGTCACTATCACATCACTCAGTCACTCACCAGTCACTGTCACACCACTCAATCACTCACCAGTCACTATCACACCACTCAGTCACTCACCAGTCACTATCACATCACTCAGTCACTCACCAGTCACTATCACATCACTCAGTCACTCACCAGTCACTATTATACCACTCAATCACTCACCAGTCACTATCACACTACTCAATCACTCACCAGTCACTATCACACTACTCAGTCACTCACCAGTCACTATCACATCACTCAGTCACTCACCAGTCACTATCACACCACTCAATCACTCACCAGTCACTATCACACCGCTCAGTCACTCACCAGTCACTATCACATCACTCAGTCACTCACCAGTCACTATCACATCACTCAGTCACTCACCAGTCACTATCACACCACTCAATCACTCACCAGTCACTATCACATCGCTCAGTCACTCACCAGTCACTGTCACACCACTCAATCACTCACCAGTCACTAACACCCTCACTGAGTAACTCACCAGTCACTATCACACCGCTCACTCGCTCACCTGTCAATATCACATCACTCAGTCACACACCAGTCACTATCACACTACTCAATACCTCACCAGTCACTATCACATAACTCATTCGCTCACCAGTCACTGTCACACCAATCAATCACTCACCAGTCACTATAACACCACTCAGTCACTCACCAGTCACTATCACATCACTCAGTCACTCACCAGTCACTATCACATCACTCAGTCACTCACCAGTCACTATCACACCACTCAATCACTCACCAGTCACTATCACACCGCTCAGTCACTCACCAGTCACTATCACATCACTCAGTCACTCACCAGTCACTATCACACCACTCAATCACTCACCAGTCACTATCACACTACTCAGTCACTCACCAGTCACTATCACACCACTCAGTCACTCACCAGTCACTATCACATCGCTCAGTCACTCACAAGTCACAGTCACAACTCTCGATCACTCACCAGTCACTATCACACAACTCAGTCACTCACCAGTCACTATCACATCACTCAGTCACTCACCAGTCACTATCACACCGCTCAGTCACTCACCAGTCACTATCACATCACTCAGTCACTCACCAGTCACTGTCACACCACTCAATCACTCACCAGTCACTATCACACCACTCAGTCACTCACCAGTCACTATCACACCGCTCAGTCACTCACCAGTCACTATCACATCACTCAGTCACTCACCAGTCACTGTCACATCTCCGAGTCACTCACCAGTCACTATTACACTACTCAATCACTCACCAGTCGCTATCACACTACTCAGTAACTCACCAGTCACTATCACACCACTCAGCCACTCACCAGTCACTATCACACCTCTCAATCACTCACCAGTCACTAACACACCACTCAGTCACTCACAAGTCACTATCACATCACTCAGTCACTCACCAGTCACTATCACACCGATCAGTCACTCACCAGTCACTATCACATCACTCAGTCACTCACCAGTCACTATCACACCACTCAATCACTCACCAGTCACTATCACACCACTCAGTCACTCACCAGTCACTATCACACCACTCAATCATTCACCAGTCACTATCACATCGCTCAGTCACTCACAAGTCACAGTCACAACTCTCAATCACTCACCAGTCACTATCACACTACTCACTCACTCACCAATCACTATCACACACCAGTCACTCAGTCACTCACTATCAGTCACTCATCACTATCATCACTCAATCACTCACCAGTCACTATCACACTACTCAATCTCTCACCAATCACTATCACACCACTCAATCACTCACCAGTCACTATCACACCACTCAGTCACTCACCAGTCACTATCATATCACTCACCCACTCACCAGTCACTATCACAACACTCAATCACTCACCAGTCACTATCACATCACTCAGTCACTCACCACTCACTATCACACCGCTCACTATCACACCGCTCAGTCACTCACCAGTCACTATCAAATCACTCAATCACTCACCTGTCACTATCACACTACTCAGTCACTCACCAGTCACTATCACACCACTCAGTCACTCACCAGTCACTATCACACCACACAATCATTCACCAGTCACTATCACATCGCTCAGTCACTCACCAGTCACTATCACACCACTCAATCTCTCACCAGTCACTATCACACAGCTCAGTCACTCACCAGTAACTATCACATCGCTCAGTCACTCACCAGTCACTATAACACCACTCAGTCACTCGCCAGTCACTATCACATCACTCAGTCACTCACCAGTCAATATCACATCACTCAGTCTCTCACCAGTAACTATCACACCTCTCAGTCACTCACCAGTCACTGTCACATCACCCAGTCACTCACCAGTCACTATCACACAACTCAATCACTCACCAGTCACTATCACACCGCTCAGTCACTCACCAGTCACTATCACACCGCTCACTCACTCACCTGTCACTATCACATCACTCAGTCACTCACTAGTCACTATCACACCACTCATTAACTCACCAGTCACTGTCACATAACTCAATCACTCACCAGTCACTATCACACCGCTCAGTCACCAGTCACTAACTCATCACTCAGTCGCTCACCAGTCACTATTATACCACCCAATCACTCACCAGTCACTATCACACTACTCAATAACTCACCAGTCACTATCACATCACTCAGTCACTCACCAGTCACTATCACACTACTCAATCACTCACCAGTCACTGTCACATCACTCAGTCACTCACCAGTCACTGTGATACCACTCAGTCACTCACCCGTCACTATCACACCGTTCAGTCGCTCCCTAGTCACTATCACACCACTCAATCACTCACCAGTCACTGTCAGATCACTCAGTCACTCACCAGTCACTATCACACTTGTCAATCACTCACCAGTCAGACTCACATCACACATTCACTCACAAGTCATTATCACATCACCCAGTGACTCAACAGTCACTATCACACCACTTAATCACTCAACAGTCACTATCACACTGCACAGTCACTCACAAGTCACTAAATCATCGCTGAGTTACTCACCAGTCACTGTCTAACCAACCATTCACTCTCCAGTCACTATCACATCACTCAGTCACTCACTAGTCACTATCACACCACTCATTAACTCACCAGTCACTGTCACATAACTCAGTCGCTCACCAGTCACTATCACACCACTCAATCACTCACCAGTCACTATCACACCGCTCAGTCACTCACCAGTCACTGTCACACCACTCAATAATTCACCAGTCACTATCACACAACTCAGTCACTCACCAATCACTATCACATCACTCACCCACTCACCAGTCACTGTCGCACCACTCAATCACTCACCAGTCACTATCACATTACTCAGTCACTCACCAGTCACTATCACACCGCTCAGTCACTCACCAGTCACTATCACATCACTCAGTCACTCACCAGTCACTATCACACCACTCAATCACTCACCAGTCACTATCACATCACTCAGTCACTCACCAGTCACTATCACACCACTCAATCACTCACCAGTCACTATCACACCACTCAGTCACTCACCAGTCACTATCACATCACTTAGTCACTCACCAGTCACTGTCATACCACTCAATAATTCACCAGTCACTATCACACCACTCAGTCACTCACCAGTCACTATCACATCACTCACCCACTCACCAGTCACTGTCGCACCACTCAATCACTCACCAGTCACTATCACATTACTCAGTCACTCACCAGTCACTATCACACTACTCAACCACTCACCAGTCACTATCTCACCACTCAGTCACCAGTCACTATCACATCACTCAGTCACTCACCAGTCACTGTCACACAACTCAATCACTCACCAGTCACTATCACACCACTCAGTCACTCACCAGTCACTATCACACCTCTCAGCCATTCACTAGGCACAATCACATCACTCAGCCACTCACCAGTCACTATTATACCACTAAAACACTCAGTAGTCACTAACACACTACTCAGTCACTCACCAGTCACTATCACACTACTCAGTCACTCACCAGTCACTATCACACCGATCAGTCACTCAACAGTCAGTATCACATCAATCACTCACCAGTCACTATTATTCTACTCAGTCACTTACCAGTCACTATCACACTACTCAATCACCCACCAGTCACTATCACACAGCTCAGTCACCAGTCACTATCACATCACTCAGTCACTCACCAGTCACTATCACATCACTCAGTCACTCACCAGTCACTATTACACCACTCAATCACTCACCAGTCACTATCACAGCGCTCAGCCACTCACCAGTCACTATCACATCTCTCATCACTCACCAGTCACTATCACACTGCTCAGTCACTCACCAGTCACTATCATACTGCTCAGTCACTCACCAGTCACTATCACATCCCTCAGTCACTCACCAGTCACTGACACACCACTCAGTCACTCAGGAGTCACTATCACACCAATCAGTCGCTCACCAGTAACTATCACACTGCTCAGTCACTCACCAGTCACTATCTCATCACTCAGTCACTCACCAGTCACTATCACACTACTCAGTCACTCACTCACTATCAGTCACTATCACCAGTCACTCACATCACTCACCAGTCACTATCACACCACTCAATAACTCACCAGTCGCTAACACACCACTCAGTAACTCACCAGTCACTATCACACCACTCAGTCACTCACCAGTCACTATCACTACACACACTCAGTCACTCACCAGTCACTATCAAACCACACAACTCACACTCACACAGTCACTATCACAGTCACTATCACTCACTCACTCACCATTCACTATTATACCAATCAATCACTCACCAGTCACTATCACACCGCTCAGTCACTCACCAGTCACTTTCACACCACTCATTCACTCACCAGTCTCTATCACACACTCACTATCACTCACACTCACCAGTCACTATCACACCACTCAGTCACTTACCAGTCACTATCACACTACTCAGTCACTCACCAATCACTATCACATCACTCAGTCACTCAACAGTCACTATTATACCACTAAATCACTCACCAGTCACTATCACACCACTCAGTCACTCACCAGACACTATTATATCACACAATCACTCACCAGTCACTATCACACCACTCAATAACTCACCAATCACTATCACATCACTCAGTCACTCACCATTCACTATTATACCACACAATCACTCACAAGTCACTATCACATCACTCAGCCACTTACCAGTCACTATCACACCGCTCAGTCACTCACCAGTCACTATCACATCACTCAGTCACTCACCAGTCACTATCACACCACTCAATCACTCACCAGTCACTATCACATCACTCAGTCACTCACCAGTCACTATCACACCACTCAATCACTCACCAGTCACTATCACACCACTCAGTCACTCACCAGTCACTATCACATCACTCACTCACCAGTCACTATCACACTACTCACTCAAAAGTCATTATCTCACTACTCAGTCACTCACCAGCCACTATCAAACCGCTCAGTCACTCACAAGTCACTATCACTTGCCTCAATAACTCACAAGTCAATATCACATAAGTCAGTCGCTCACCACTCACTATCACACTACTCAATCACTCACAAGTCACTATCACACCACTCAGTCACTCGCCAGTCACTATCACATCACTCAGTCACTCACCAGTCACTATCACAAAACTCGATAACTCGTCAGTCACTATCACATGACTAAGTCGCTCACTAGTCACTATCACACCACTCAATCACTCACCAGTCACTATCACACTACTCAGTCACTCACCAGTCACTATCACACCACTCAATCACTCACCAGTCACTATCACACTACTCAGTCACTCACCAGTCACTATCACACCACTCAATCACTCACCAGTCACTATCACATCACTCAGTCACTCACCAGTCACTATTATACCACACAATCACTCACCAGTCACTATCACACTACTCAATAACTCACCAGTCACTATCACACCACTCAATCACTCACCAGTCACTATCACACCGCTCAGTCACTCACCAGTCACTGTCACACCACTCATTAACTCACCAGTCACTGTCACATAACTCAGTCGCTCACCAGTCACTATCACAACACTCAATCACTCACCAGTCACTATCACACTACTCACTCACTCAGTCACTCACACACTCAATCACTCACTATCACACTACTCAATCACTCACCAGTCACTATCACACTACTGAGTCACTCACCAGTCACTATCAATCCACTCAGTCACTCACTAGTCACTATCACACCACTCAGTCACTCACCAGTCACTATCACACTGCTCAGTCACTCACCAGTCACTATCACACCACTCAATCACTCACCAGTCACTGTCACATCACTCAGTCACTCACCAGTCACTATCACACGGTTCAGTCACTCCCTAGTCACTATCACACCAATCAATCACTCACCAGTCACTATCACACCACTCAGTCACTCACCAGTCACTATCACACCACTCAGTCACTCACCAGTCACTATCACACCACTCAGTCACTCACCAGTCACTATCACATCATTCAGTCACTCACCAGTCACTATAATACCACTCAATCACTCACCAGTCACTATCACATCACTCAGTCACTCACCAGTCAATATTACACCACTCACTATCACACACTCACTCACCACTATCACATCACTCACCAGTCACTATCACTCAGTCACTCAAGAATCACTATCACACCACTCAATCACTCACCAGTCACTATCACACCACTCAATAACTCACCAGTCACTATCACACAACTCAGTCACTCACCAGTCACTATCACATCACTCACCCACTCACCAGTCACTGTCGCACCACTCAATCACTCACCAGTCACTATCACATTACTCAGTCACTCACCACTCACTATCACACCGCTCAATCACTCACAAGTCACTATCACATCACTCAGTCATTCACAAGTCACTGTCACATCTCTGAGTCACTCACAAGTCACTATCACACCACTCAATAACTCACCAGTCACTATCACATCGCTCAGTCACTCACCAGTCACTGTCACACCACTCACTCATCACTATCACACTCACTCAGTCACTCACCAGTCACTATCACATCACTCAAAAACTCACCAGTCACTATCACAGTCACTCAGTCACTATCACGCTACTCACTCACCAGTCACTATCACACTGCTCAGTCACTCACCAGTCACTATCATATCCCTCAGTCACTCACCAGTCACTGACACACCACTCAATCACTCACCAGTCACTATCACACCACTCAGTCACTCACCAGTCACTATCACATCACTCAGTCACTCACCAGTCACTATCACACAACTCAATCACCCACCAGTCACTATCACACCGCTCAGTCAGTCATCAGTCACTATCACATCACTCAGTCACTCACCAGTCACTGTCACACCAATCAATCACTCACCAGTCACTATAACACCACTCAGTCACTCGCCAGTCACTATCACATCACTCAGTCACTCACCAGTCACTATCACATCACTCAGTCTCTCACCAGTAACTATCACACTGCTCACTCACTCAACTGTCACTATCATATCACTCATTCACTCACCAGTCACTATGACACCACTCAATAACTCAATCGTAACTATCACATAACTAAGTCGCTCACCAGTCACTCACCAGTCACTATCACACCGCTCAGTCACTCAACAGTCACTATCACATCACTCAGTCACTCACCAGACACTGTAACACCACGCAATCACTCACAAGTCATTTTCAAACCTCTCAGTCACTCACCAGTCACTATCACACCGCTCAGTCGCCAGTCACTATCACATCACTCAATCACTCAACAGTCACTATCACATCACTCACTAACTCACCGGTCACTATCACACTGCTCACTTACTCACCTCCCACTATCACATCACTCAGTCACTCACCAGTCACTATCACAACACTCAATCACTCACCAGTCACTATCACACCACTCAGTCACTCAACAGTCACTATCACACCACTTACCAGTCACTGTCACACAGCTCAGCCACTCACAAGTCACTATCACATCACTCAGACACTCACCAGTCACTATCACACTATTCAACCACTCACCAGTCACTATCACACCACTCAATCACTCACCAGTCACTATCACACTACTCAGTCACTCACAAGTCACTATCACATCACTCAGTCACTCACCAGTCACTATCACACCGCTCATTCACTCACCAGTCACTATCACATCACTCATTCACTCACACATCACCCAGTCACTCACCAGTCACTATCACACCACTCAATCACTCACCAGTCACTATCACACCGCTCAGTCACTCACCAGTCACTATCACATCACTCAGTCACTCACCAGTCACTATCACACCACTCAATCACTCACCAGTCACTATCACACTACTCAGTCACTCACCAGTCACTATCACACCACTCAGTCACTCACCAGTCACTATCACATCACTCAGTCACTCACCAGTCACTGTCACACCACTCAATCACTCACCAGTCACTATCACACCACTCAGTCACTCACCAATCACTATCACATCATTCAGTCACTCACCATTCACTATTATACCACACAATCACTCACAAGTCACTATCACTCTACTCAATAACTCACCAGTCAGTATCTCACTACTTAGTCACTGAACAGTCACTATCACATCACTCAATCACTCACCAGTCACTATCACACCACTCAGTCACTCACCAGTCACTATCACACCACTCAATCACTCACCAGTCACTATCACTCCGCTCAGTCACTATCACACCGCTCAGTCACCAGACACGATCACATCACTCAGTCACTCACCAGTCACTATCACATCACTCAGTCACTCACCAGTCACTATCACACAAATCAATCACCTGACGGTCTCTATCAGACCGCTCATTCACTCACCAGTCACTATCACAGCACTCAGCCACTCACCAGTCGCTATCACATCTCTCATCACTCACCAGTCACTATCACACCACTCAATCACTCACCAGTCACTATCACACTGCTCAGTCATTCATCAGTCACTATCACATCACTCAGTCACTCACCAGTCACTATCACATCACTCAGTCACTCACCAGTCACTGTCACACCACTCAATCACTCACCAGTCACTATCACACCACTCAGTCACTCACCAGTCACTATCACATTACTCAGTCACTCACCAGTCACTATCACATCACTCAGTCACTCACCAGTCACTGTCACACCACTCAATCACTCACCAGTCACTATCACACCACTCAGTCACTCACCAGTCACTATCACATCACTCAGTCACTCACCAGTCACTATCACACCACTCAGCCACTCACCAGTCACTGTCACACCACTCAATCACTCACCAGTCACTATCACACTGCTCAGTCATTCTCCAGTCACTATCATATCATGAACTCACCAGTCACTATCACACCACTCAATCACTCACGAGTCACTATCACACACTCACCAGTCACTCAGTCACTCACCAGTCACTATCACACTACTCACTCTCCAGTCACTATCACATCACCCTGTCACTCACCAGTCACTATCACACCACTCGGTCTCTCACCAGTCATTATCACACTGCTCAGTCACCAGTCACTATCACATCCCTCAGTCACTCACCAGTCACTGACACACCACTCAATCACTCACCAGTCACTATCACACCACTCAGTCACTCACCAGTCACTATCAAACCTCTCAGCCATTCACTAGGCACAATCATATCACTCAGCCACTCACCAGTCACTATCACACCACTCAGTCACTCACCAGACACTATTATATCACACAATCACTCACCAGTCACTATCACACTACTCAACCACTCACCAGTCACTATCACACTGCTCAGTCACTCACCAGTCACTTTCATATCACTCAGTCACTCACCAGTCAGTATCACACAATCAATCACTCACCAGTCACTATCACATCACTCAGTCTCTCACCAGTAACTATCACACAACTCAATCACTCACCAGTCACTATCACACCGCTCAGTCACTCATCAGTCACTATCCCATCACTCAGTCACTCACCAGTCACTGTCACACCAATCAATCACTCACCAGTCACTATCACACCACTCAGTCACTTGCCAGTCACTATCACATCACTCAAAAACTCACCAGTCACTATTATTCCACTCAATCACTCACCAGTCACTATCACATCACTCAGTCACTCACCAGTCACTATCACATCACTCAGTCACCAGTCACTATCACATCACTCAGTCACTCACCAGTCACTATCACACAACTCAATCACTCACCAGTCACTATCACACTACTCAGTCACTCACCAGTCACTATCACATCACTCAGTCACTCACCAGTCACTATCACACCACTCAATCACTCACCAGTCACTATCACACTACTCAGTCACTCACCAGTCACTATCACATCACTCAGTCACTCACCAATCACTATCACATCGCTCAGTCACTCACAAGTCACTATCACATCACTCAATCACTCACCAGTCACTATCACACCACTCAGTCACTCACCAGTCACTATCACACCACTCAATCACTCACCAGTCACTATCACACCACTCAGTCACTCACCAGTCACTATCACACCACTCAGTCACTCACCAGTCACTATCACATCACTCAGTCACTCACCAGTCACTATCACACCACTCAATCACTCACCAGTCACTATCACATCACTCAGTCACTCACCAGTCACTATCACACCGCTCAGTCACCAGTCACTATCACACCGCTCACTCACTCACCTCTCACTATCACATCACTCATTCACTCACCAGTCTCTGTCACACCACTCAATAACTCACCAGTCACTATCACATAACTCAGTCGCTAACCAGTCACTATCACACCTCTTAATCACTTTCAAGTCACTATCACACCACTCAGTCACTCACCAGTCACTATCACACTGCTCAGTCACCAGTCACTATCACTACATTCAGTCGCTCACCAGTCACTATTATACCACCCAATCACTCACCAGTCACTATCACACTACTCAATAACTCACCAGTCACTATCACACTACTCAGTCACTCACCAGTCACTATCACATCACTCAGTCACTCACCAGTCACTATCACACCAGTCAATAACTCACCAGTCACTCTCACATAACTCAGTCGCTCACTAGTCACTATCACACCACTCAATCACTCACCAGTCACTATCACACCACTCAGTCACTCACCAGTCACTATCACACCCCTCAATCACTCACCAGTCACTATCACATCGCTCAGTCACTCACAAGTCACAGTCACAACTCTCAATCACTCACCAGTCACTAACACATCACTCAGTAACTCACCAGTCACTATCACACCGCTCAGTCACTCATTAGTCACTATCCCATCACTAAGTCACTCACCAGTCACTGTCACACCAATCAATCACTCACCAGTCACTATCACACCACTCAGTCACTTGCCAGTCACTATCACATCACTCAATCACTCACCAGTCACTATCACATCACTCAGTCACTCACCAGTCACTATCACACCACTCAATAACTCACCAGTCACTATCACATAACTCAGTCGCTCACCAGTCACTATCACACCACTCAATCACTCACCAGTCACTATCACACCACTCAGTCACTCACCAGTTACTATTATACCATACAATCACTCACCAGTCACTCACCAGTCACTCTCACATACACACTCACCAGTCACTCACCAGTCACTATCACATCACACACTCAGTCACTCACCAGTCACTATCACCACTCAGTCACCAGTCACTATCACATCTCTAATCACTCACCAGTCACTGTCACACCACACAATCACTCACCAGTCACTATCACTCCGCTCAGTCACTCACCAGTCACTATCACACCGCTCAGTCACCAGTCACGATCACATCATTCAGTCACTCACCAGTCACTTCAATACCACTCAATCACTCACCAGTCACTATCACACTACTCAGTCACTCACCAGTCACTATCACACCGCTCAGTCACTCACCAGTCACTATCACATCACTCAGTCACTCACCAGTCACTATCACACCACTCAATCACTCACCAGTCACTATCACACTACTCAGTCACTCACCAGTCACTATCACACCACTCAGTCACTCTCCAGTCACCATCACATCACTCAGTCACTCACCAGTCACTGTCACACCACTCAATCACTCACCAGTCACTATCACACCACTCAGTCACTTACCAGTCACTATCTCACAACTCAGTGACCAGTCACTCTATTATCACTCAATCACACACCAGTCACTATCACACTACTCAGTCACTCACCAGTCACTATCACATCACTCAGTCACTCACCAGTCACTATCACACCACTCAATAACTCACCAGTCACTATCACATAACTCAGTCGCTCACCAGTCACTATCACACCACTCAATCACTCACCAGTCACTATCACACCGCTCAGTCACTCACCAGTCACTATCACATCACTCAGTCACTCAACAGTCACTATTATACCACTAAATCACTCACCAGTCACTATCACACTACTCAGTCACTTACCAGTCACTGTCACACAGCTCAGCCACTCACCAGTCACTATCACATCACTCAGTCACTCACCAGTCACTGTCACACCACTCAATTACTCACCAGTCACTATCACACCACTCAGTCACTTACCAGTCACTATCACACTACTCAGTAACTCACCAGTCACTCAGTCACTCACACTATCAGTCACTATCCCACCACTCATTAACTCACCAGTCACTATCACATGACTAAGTCGCTCACTAGTCACTATCACACCACTCAATCACTCACCAGTCACTATCACACTACTCAGTCACTCACCAGTCACTATCACACCACTCAGTCACTCACCAGTCACTATCACATCACTCAGTCACTCACCAGTCACTGCCACACAACTGAACCACTCACCAGTCACTATCACACCACTCAGTCACTTGCCAGTCACTATCACATCACTCTGTCCCTCACCAGTCACAATCACATCACTCTGTCACTCACCAGTCACTATCACAAATCACAATCAATCACAAGTCACTATCACACTCACTCACACTCACCAGTCACTCACCAGTCACTATCACTCAACAGTCACTATCACACTACTCAGTCACTCACCAGTCACTATCACATCACTCAGTCACTCACCAGTCACTATCACACCACTCAATCACTCACCAGTCACTATCACACCACTCAGTCACTCACCAGTCACTATCACATCACTCAGTCACTCACCAGTCACTATCACACCACTCAATCACTCACCAGTCACTATCACACCACTCAATCACTCACCAGTCACTATCACATTACTCAGTCACTCACCACTCACTATCACACCGCTCAATCACTCACAAGTCACTATCACATCACTAACTCACTCACCAGTCACTATTATACCACTCAATCACTCACCAGTCACTATCACACTACTCAATCACTCACCAATCACTATCACACCACTCAATCACTCACCAGTCACTAACACACCGCTCACTCACTCACCAGTCACTATCACATCACTCATTCACTCACTAGTCGCTATTATACCATTAAATCACTCAAAAGTTACTATCACGCTACTCACTCACCAGTCACTATCACACTGCTCAGTCACTCACCAGTCACTATCCACTATCTCACTACTCAATCACTCAACAGTCACTATCACACCGCTCAACCACTCACCAGTCACTATCACACTGCTCAGTCACTCACCAGTCACTTTCACATCACTCAGTCACTCAAGAATCACTATTACACCACTAAATCACTCACCAGTCACTATCACACCACTCAGTCACTCACAAGTCACTATCACACCGCTCAGTCACTAGTCACACACTCACAGTCACTGTCACACAGCTCAGCCACTCACCAGTCACTATCACATCACTCAGTCACTCACCAGTCACTGTCACACCACTCAATCACTCACCAGTCACTATCACACCACTCAGTCACTCACCAGTCACTATCACACCGCTCAGTCACCAGTCACTATCACATCATTCAGTCACTCACCAGTCACTATAATACCACTCAATCACTCTCCAGTCACTATCACACCACTCAGTCACTCAAAACTCACTATCACACCGCTAAGTCACTCACGAGTCACTATCACATGACTCACTCATCAGTCACTATTACACCACTAAATAGCTTACCAGTCACTATCACACTAGTCAGTCTCTTACCAGTCACTATCACACCACTGAGTCACTCAACAGTCACTATAACATCACTCAGCCACTCACCAGTCACTCTCACACCACTCAATCACTCAACAGTCACTATCACACCACTCAGTCACTCACCAGTCACTCTCACATCACTCACTCACCAGTCACTATTGTACCACTCAATAACTCACCAGTCACTATCACACTACTCAGTCGCTCACCAGTCACTATCACATCACTCAGTCACTCACCAGTCACTATCACACCACTCAATAACTCACCAGTCACTATCACATAACTCAGTCGCTCACCAGTCACTATCACACCACCCAATCACTCACCAGTCACTATCACACCGCTTAGTCACTCACCAGTCACTATCACATCACACAGTCACTCAACAGTCACTCTTATACCACTAAGTCACTCCCAAGTCACTATCACACTAATCAGTCACTTACCAGTCACTGTCACACAGATCAGCCTCTCACCAGTCACTATCACATCACTCAGTCACTCACCAGTCACTGTCACACCACTCAATTACTCACCAGTCACTATCACACCACTCAGTCGCTTACCAGTCACTATCACACCACTCAGTCACTCAAAACTCACTATCACACCGCTAAGTCACTCCCGAGTCACTATCACATGACTCAGTCACTCATCAGTCACTATTACACCACTAAATAGCTTACCAGTCACTATCACACTAGTCAGTCTCTTACCAGTCACTATCACACCGCTCAGTCACTCACCAGTCACTATAACATCACTCAGCCACTCACCAGTCACTCTCACACCACTCAATCACTCAACAGTCACTATCACACCACTCAGTCACTCACCAGTCACTCTCACATCACTCACTCACCAGTCACTATTATACCACTCAATCACTCACCAGTCACTATCACACTACTCAATCACTCACCAGTCACTATCACACTACTCAGTCACTCACCAGTCACTATCACATCACTCAGTCACTCAACAGTCACTATTATACCACTAAATCACTCACCAGTCACTATCACACTACTCAGTCACTCACCAGTCACTATCGCACCGCTCAGTCACTCACCAGTCACTATCATATCACTAATTCACTCACCAGTCACTGGCACACCACTCAATCACTCACCAGTCACTATCACTTTGCTCAGTCACTCACCAGTCACTGTCACACAACTCAATCACTCACCAGTCACTATCACACCACTCAGTCACTCACCAGTCACTGTCACACAGCTCAGTCACTAGTCACTATCACATCACTCAGTCACTCACCAGTCGCTGTCACACCACTCAATCACTCACCAGTCATTATCACACCACTCAGACACTCATTAGTCACTATCACATCACTCAGTCACTCACCAGTCACTATCACACCTCTCAATCACTCACGAGTCACTGTTCACCAGTCACTATCACATCTCTCATCTCACCAGTCACTCACACCACTCAATCACTATCACATCACACTCAGTCCACTATCACATCACTCAGTCTCTCACCAGTCGCTGTCACACCACTCAATCACTCACCAGTCACTACCACTCAATTTACTCACGGATCATTATCACACCACTCAGACACTCATTAGTCACTATCACATCACTCAGTCACTCACCAGTCACTATCACACCTCTCAATCACTCACGAGTCACTGTTACATCACTCTCTCACTCACAAGTCACTATCACATCACCCAGTCACTCACCAGTCACTATTACACCACTCAATCACTCTCCAGTCACTATCACACGCACTCAAGTCACTCACTATCACACTGCTCAGTCATTCATCAGTCACTATCACATCACTCAGTCACTCACCAGTCACTATCATATCACTCAGTCTCTCACCAGTAACTATCACACCTCTCAGTCACTCACCAGTCACTATAACACCACTCAATAACTCAACAATCACTATCACACCGCTCAGTCGCTCACCAGTCACTATCACACCACTCAATCACTCACCAGTCACTATCACTCCACTCAGTCACTCACCAGTCACTGTAACACAGCTAAGTCACCAGTCACTATCACTCCTCAGTCTCACAAGTCACTCACCTCTCAATCACTCATCACATCACTCAGTCACTCACAAGTCACTGTCACAACACTCAATCACTCAGAAGTCGCTAACACATCTCTCAGGTAGTCGCTCACCAGTCACTATCACACCACTCAATCACTCTCCAGTCACTATCACTATCACATCCTCAGTCTCAACTCACTCACCAAATCACTCACAAGTCACTATCACTACTCAGTTTCACTCACCAGTCACTATCACAATCACTCACTCAGTCTCTCACCAGTCACTGTACAAGTCACTCAATCACACCACTCAGTCACTATCACACCACTCAGTCACTCCAAGGCTCACTGTCACCCACTAAGGTCAACTCACGAGGTTCACTATCTCATGACTCCACTCATCAGTCTCCTGTTACACCACTAAATGAGCTTACCGAGTCACTATCCGCACTAGTTCCAGTCTCTTTGGTCAGTCCATGTCACGCCACTGGACAGTCACTATCGCACCACTCAATAACTCACCGTTCACTATCACATAACTCAGTCGCTCACCAGTCACTATTATACCACTCAATCACTCAAAAGTCACTATCACACTACTCAATCACTCACCAGTCACTATCACATCACTCAGTCACTCAAGAGTCACTATTATACCACTAAATCACTCACCAGTCACTATCGCTCTACTCAGTAACTCAAAAGTCACTATCGCACTGCTCAGTCACTCACCAGTCACTTTCTCATCACTCAGTCACTCACCAGTCACAATTATACCTCTAAATCACTCTCCACTCACTATCACACTACTAAATCACTCACCAGTCACTATCACACTGCTCAGTCGCTCATCAGTCACTATCACATCACTCACTCACTCACCAGTCACTATTATACCACTCAATCGCTCACCAGTCACTATCACACTATTCAATCACTCACCAATCACTGTCTCTCTACTCAGTCACTCACCAGTCACTATCACATTACTCAATCACTCACCAGTCACTATCACACCACTCAATCCCTCACCAGTCACTATCACACTGCTCAGTCACTCACCAGTCACTATCACATCAATCAGCCACTCACCAGTCACTATTATACCATTAAAATCACTCAATAGTCACAAACACATTACTCTCTCACCAGTCACTATTATACCACTAAATCCCTCAACAGTCACTATCACACTACTCAATCACTCACCAGTCACTGTCACACCACTCAATCACTCACCAGTCACTATCACACCACTCAGTCACTTACCAGTCACTATCTCACAACTCAGTGACCAGTCACTATCACATCATTCAGTCACTCACCAGTCACTATAATACAACTCAATCACTCACCAGTCACTATCACACTACTCAACCACTCACCAGTCACTATCACACTAATCAGTCACTCACCAGTCACTATCACATCACTCAGACACTCACCAGTCACTGTCACACAACCCAACCACTCGCCAATCACTATCACACCGCTCAGTCACTCACCAGTCACTATCACATCACTCAATCACTCACCAGTCACTATTATACCACTAAATCACTCGCCAGTCACTATCACAATATGTCACTCACCAGTCACTATCACACCCCTCAGTCCCTCACAAATCACTATCACTTCACTCAGTCACTCACCAGTCACTGTCACACCACTCAGTCACTCACTAGTCACTATCACACCACTCAGTCACTTGCCAGTCACTATCACATCACTCAATAACTCACCAGTCACTATTATTCCACTCAATCACTCACCAGTCACTATCACATCACTCAGTTACTCACCACTCACTATCACTCCTCTCAATCACTCACCAGTCACTGTCACATCACTCAGTCACTCACAAGTCACTATCACATCACTCAGTCAGTCACCAGTCACTATCACACAACTCAATCACTCTCCAGTCATTATCACACCGCTCAGTCACTTACCAGTCACTATCACATCACTCAGTCACTCACCAGTCTCTATCATTCAACTATTTCACTCTCCAGTCACTATCAAACTGCTCAGTCACTCACCGGTCACTATCACATCACTCAATCACTCACCAGTCACTATTATACCAATAAATCACTCACCAGTCACTATAACACTACTCTGTCACTCACCAGTCACTATCACACCGCTCAGTCACTCACCAGTCACTATCACATCACTCAGTCACTCACCAGTCACTATCACATCGCTCAGTCACTCACCAGTCACTGTCACACCACTCAATCACTCACCAGTCACTAACACATCACTCAGTAACTCACCAGTCACTATCACACCGCTCACTCACTCGCCTGTCATCTATCACATCACTCAGTCACTCACCAGTCACTATCACATCACTCGCTCATTAGTCACTATTATTCCACTCAATTACTCACCAGTCACTATCACACTACTCAATCACTCATCAGCCGCTATCACACTACTCAGTCACTCACCAGTTTCTATCACATGATTAAAACACTATCACACCACTCAATCATTCACCTTTCACAAACACACCGCTCAGTCACTCACCAGTCTCCATCACATCACCCAATCACTCACCAGTCACTATCACACCACTCAATCACTCACCAGTCACCATCACACCACTCAGTCACTCACTAGTCACTGTCACACCACTCAGTCACTCACCAGTCACTATCACACCTCTCAGTCACTCACCAGTCACTGTCACACCGCTAAGTCACCAGTCACTATCACATCAGTCACTCACCAGTCACTATAATACCACTCAATCACTCACCAGTCACTATCACACTACTCAACCACTCACCAGTCACTATCACACTAATCAGTCACTCACCAGTCACTATCACATCACTCAGACACACAACAGTCACTGTCACACAACCCAACAACTCGCCAGTCACTATCACACCGCTCAGTCACTGACCAGTCACTATCACATCACTAAATCACTAACCAGTCACTATTATACCAATAAATCACTCAACAGTCACTATAACACTACTCTGTCACTCACCAGTCACTATAACATCACTCAATCACTCACCAGTCACTATCACACTACTCAACCACTCACCAGTCACTATCACACTACTCAGTCACTCACCAGTCACTATCACATCATTCAGTCACTCACAATTCACTATCACACAACTCAATCACACGCCAGTCACTTTCACACAGCTCAGACACTCACCAGTCATTATCAGATCACTCAATCACTCACCAGTCACTATTATACTTCTAAATTACTCACCAGTCACTGTTACACTACTCTGTCACTCACCAGTCACTATCACACCTCTCAGTCACTCACCAATCACTATCACATCACTCAGTCACTCTCCAGTCACTGTCACACAAATCAATCAATCACCAGTCACTATCATACCACTCAGTAGCTTGCCAGTCACTATCACATCACTCAGTCACTCACCAGTCACTATTTTACCACTCAATCACTCATCAGACACTATCACATCTCTCAGTCACTCACCAGTCACTATCACACCTCTCAATCCCTCATCAGTCACTGTCACATCACTCAGTCACTCACAAGTCACTATCATATCATGAATTCACTCTCCGGTCATTATAACACCACTCAATCACTCATCAGTCACTATTATACCACTAAATCACTCACCATTCGCTATCACACTACTCTGCCACTCACCAGTCACTATCACACCCCTCAGTCACTCACCAGTCACTATCATATCAATCAGTCACTCACCAGTCACTGTCACACCACTCAATCACTCACTAGTCACTATCACACCACTCAGTCACTCGCCAGTCACTATCACATCACTCAGTTACTCACCACTCACTATCACTCCTCTCAATCACTCACCAGTCACTGTCACATCACTCAGTCACTCACAAGTCACTATCACATCACCCAGTCACTCACCAGTCACTATCACACCACTCAATCACTCACCAGTCACTATCACACCGCTCAGTCACTCACCAGTCACTATCACATCGCTCAGTCACTCACAAGTCACTGTCACAACACTCAATCACTCACCAGTCACTAACACATCACTCATTAACTCACCAGTCACTATCACACCGCTCACTCACTCACCTCTCACTATCACATCACTCAGTCACTCACCAGTCACTATAACACCACTCAATAACTCACCAGTCACTATCACATAACTCAGTCGCTCACCAGTCACTATCACACCACTCAATCACTCACCAGTCACTATCACACCACTCAGTCACTCACCAGTCACTGTAACACAGCTCGGTCACCAGTCACTATCATATCACTCAGTCGCTCACCAGTCACTATTATTCCACTCAATCACTCACCAGTCACTATCACACTACTCAATAACTCACCAGTCACTATCACACTACTCAGTCACTCAACAGTCACTATCATATCACTCATTCACTCACCAGTCGCTATCACACTACTCAGTCACTCAACAGTCACTATCACATCACTCAGTCACTCACCAGTCACTATCACACCACTCAATAACTCACCAGTCACTATCACATAACTCAGTCGCTCACCAGTCACTATCACACCACTCAATCACTCACCAGTCACTATCACACCGCTCAGTCACTCACCAGTCACTATCACATTATTCAATCACTCAACACTCACTATTATATCACTAAATCACTCACCAGTCACTATCACACTACTCAGTCACTCACCAGTCACTATCACACCGCTCGGTCACTCATCAGTCTCTATCACATCACTCAGTCACTCACCAGTCACTGTCACACTGCTCAATCACTCACCAGTCACTATCACACCACTGAGTCACTCACCAGTCACTGTAACACCGATAAGTCACAAGTCTCTATTACATCATTCGGTCACTCACGAGTCACTATAATACCAATCAATCACTCTCCAGTCACTATCACACTATTCAGTCACTCACCAGTCACTATCACATCACTCACTCACTCACCAGTCACTATCACACAACTCAATCACTCCCCAGTCACTATCACACCGCTCAGTCACTCACCAGTCTCTATCAAATCGCTTAATCACTCACCAGTCACTATTATACCAATAAATCACTCACCAGTCACTATCACACTAATCTGTCACTCACCAGTCACTGACACACCGCTCAATCACTCACCAGTCACTATCACACAACTATTTCACTCTCCAGTCACTATCAAACCGCTCAGTCACTCACCAGTCACTATCACATCACTCAATCACTCAACAATCACTATTATACCACTAAATCACTCACCTGTCACTATCACACTACTCTGTCACTCACCAGTCACTATCACACCGTTCAGTCACTCACCAGTCACTATCACATCACTCAGTCACTAACACATCACTGTCACACCACTCAATCACTCACCAATCATTATCACACCGCTCAGTCACTCACCAGTCACTATCACATCGCTCAGTCACTCACCAGTCACTGTCACACCACTCAATCACTCCCCAGTCACTAACACATCACTCAGTAACTCACCAGTCACTATCACACTGCTCACTCACTCACCTCTCACTATCACATCACTCAGTCACTCACCAGTCACTATCACACCACTAAGTCACTCACCAGTCACTATCACACTGCTCAGTCACTCACCAGTCACTATCACATCACTCTCTCAGCAGTCACTATTATACCACTCAACCACTCTCCAGTCACTATCACACTACTCAGTCACTCACCAGTCACTGTCACATCAATAAGTCACTCACCAGTCACTATCACACCACTCAATCACTCTCCATTCACTAACACACCGCTCAGTGACTCACCAGTCACCATCACATCACCTAATCACTCACCAGTCACTATCACACCACTCAATCACTCACTAGTCACTATCACACTGATCAGTCACTCGCCAGTCATAATCACACCACTCAGTCTCTCACTAGTCACTATCACACTGATCAGTCACTCACCAGTCACTATCACACTGCTCAGTCACTCACAAGTCACTATCACATCCCTCAGTCACTCGCCAGAATCTGACACACCACTCAGTCACTCACCAGTCACTATCACACCACTCAATCACTCACCAGTCACTATCACTCCGCTCAGTCACTCACCAGTCAGTATCACATCACTCAGTCACTCAACAGTCACTATTATACCACTAAATCACTCACCAGTCACTATCACACCGTTCAGTCACTCACCAGTCACTATCACGTCACTCAGTCACTCACCAGTCACTATCACACAACTCAATCACTCTCCAGTCACTATCACAAGGCTCAGTCACTCACCAGTCACTATCACATCAATCAATCACTCA
Source organism: Cherax quadricarinatus (assembly GCF_038502225.1). Taxonomy (NCBI): domain Eukaryota; kingdom Metazoa; phylum Arthropoda; class Malacostraca; order Decapoda; family Parastacidae; genus Cherax; species Cherax quadricarinatus. The sequence continues at coordinate 28,751,083 of NC_091329.1, read as the reverse complement.
CCAGTCACTATTATACCACTAAATCACTCACCAGTCACTATCACACTACTCTGTCACTCACCAGTCACTATCACACTGCTCAGTCACTCACCAGTCACTATAACATAACTCAATCACTCACCCTGAAAACACTCGCTCACTCACCCTCACAACACTTGCTTTCCCACCCTCACAACATCTGCTCACTCACCCTCACAACACTTGATGACTTACTCTCACAATACCTGCCATTCACCCTCACAATACCTTCTTACTCACCTTCACAACATCTCCTCACTCACCCTCACAACACTTGCTGACTCACCCCCACAACTCTTGCTCACTCACCCTCATAACACTTGCTCGCTCACCCTCACAACACTTGCTCACTCACCCTCACAACACTTGCTCACTCATCCTCACAACACTTGCTCACTCACCCTCACAACACTTCTTCACTCACCCTCTCAACACTTGCTCACTCACCCTCATAACACCCGCTCACTCACCTTTACAACTCTTGCTCACTCACCCCTACAACACTTGCTCCCTGACCCTCACAACACTTGCTCACTCACCCTCATAACACCCGCTCACTCACCCTCATAACACCCGCTCACTCACCTTTACAACTCTTGCTCACTCACCCCTACAACACTTCCTCCCTGACCCTCACAACACTTGCTCACTCACTCTCACAACACTTACTCTCTCACCCTCATAACACTTGTTCATTCACCCTCACAACACTTGCTTTCCCACCCTCACAACATCTGCTCACTCGCCCTCATAACACTTGATGACTTACCCTCACAATACCTGCCATTCACCCTCACAATACCTGCTTACTCACCTTCACAACATCTCCTCACTCACCCTCACAACACTTGCTGACTCACCCCCACAACTCTTGCTCACTCACCCTCATAACACTTGCTCACTCACCCTGACAACACTTGCTCACTCACCCTCATAACACCTGCTCACTCACCCTTACAACACTTGATCACTCACCCTCATAACACTTGCTCACTCACCCTCACAACACTTGCTCACTCACCCTCACAACACTTGCCCACTCACCCTCACAACACTTCCTCACTCACCCTCACAACACTTGCTCACTCACCCTCATAACACCCGCTCACTCACCTTTACAACACTTGCTCACTCACCCCTACAACACGTGCTCCCTGACCCTCACAACACTTGCTCACTCACCCTCAAAACACTTGCTCACTCACCCTCACAACACTTGCTCACTCACCCTAATAACACTTCCTCAGTCACCCTCATAACACCTGCTCACTCACCTTTACAACACTTGCTCATTCACCCCCACAACTCTTGCTCACTCACCCTCACAACACTTGCTCACTCACCCTCACAACACTTGCTCACTCACCCCCACAACACTTGCTCACTCATCCTCACAACACTTGCTCACTCACTCTCACAACACTTACTCTCTCACCCTCATAACACTTGCTCACTCTCCCTCACAACACTTGCTTTCCCACCCTCACAACATCTGCTCACTCGCCCTCACAACACTTGATGACTTACCCTCACAATACCTGCCATTCACCCTCACAATACCTGCTTACTCACCTTCACAACATCTCCTCACTCACCCTCACAACACTTGCTCACTCACTCTCACAACATTTGCTCACTCACCCTCATAACACCTCCTCACTCACCCTCACAACACTTTCTAACTTATCCTCACAACACTTGCTCACTCACCCTCACAACACTTTCTCACTTATCCTCACAACACTTGCTCACTCACCCTCACAATACCCGCTCCCTCACCTTCACAACATCTCCTCACTCACCCTCACAACACTTGCTCACTCACTCTCACAACATTTGCTCACTCACCCTCATAACACCTCCTCACTCACCCTCACAACACTTTCTCACTTATCCTCACAACGCTTGCTCACTCACCCTCACAACATTTTCTCACTTATCCTCACAACACTTGCTCACTCACCCTCACAACACTTTCTCACTTATCCTCACAACACTTGCTCACTCACCCTCACAATACCCGCTCCCTCACCTTCACAACATCTCCTCACTCACCCTCACAACACTTGCTCACTCACTCTCACAACATTTGCTCACTCACCCTCATAACACCTCCTCACTCACCCTCACAACACTTTCTCACTTATCCTCACAACGCTTGCTCACTCACCCTCACAACACTTTCTCACTTATCCTCACAACACTTGCTCACTCACCCTCACAATACCCGCTCCCTCACCTTCACAACACCTGCTCACTCACCCTCACGACACATGCTCATTCATCCTCACAACACCTGCTCACTCACTCTCACAACACCTTCTCACTCACTCTCACAACACCTGCTCACTCTCCCTCACAACCCCTGCTCACTTACTCTCACAACACCTGCTCACTCACCCTCACAACACTTGCTTACTCACCCTCCAAACATCTGCTCACTCACCCTCACAACACTTGCTCACTCACCCTCACAATACCTGCTCATTCACCCTCACAATACCTGCTCACTCACCTTCTCAACACCTACTCACTCACCCTCACAACACTTGCTCACTCACCCTCATAACACCTGCTCACTCACCCTCACAACACTTGCTCACTCATCCTCACAACACTAGCTCACTCATCCTCACAACACTTGTTCACTCACCCTCACAATACCTGCTCATTCACCCTCACAACACCTGCTCACTCACCCTCACGATACATGCTCATTCACCCTCACAACACCTGCTCACTCACCCTCACAACTCCTGCTCACTCACTCTCAACACCTGCTCACTCACCTTCACAATACCTGCTCATTTACCCTGACAACACCTGCTCACTCACCCTCACAACACCTGCTCACTCACCTTCACAACACCTGTTGGATTCAGTTTCACGAATGACTGACTACACAACGAAATTTACAACGTGTTAATTAGGTCGACCTAGATGTCAAGGAAGAGTAGAGACAAATGTGATGCTGGAGGTAATTATCCTCAGGTGGTGAAGGGAAGGTATCGCAGAGGGTTGGTATGGTGGAGGGAGGGTGTTTTGGAGGGAGGATGTTGTGGAGGGAAGGTGTGGTGGAGGGAAGGTGTGCTGGAGGGAAGGTGTGCTGGAGGGCAGGTGTGGTGGAGGGAAGGTATAGTGGAGGGAAGGTGTGGTGGAGGGAAGGTGTGGTGGAGGAAAGGTGTGGTGGAGGGAAGGTGTGGTGGAAGGAAGGTATTGTGGAGGTATTTACTAGATTATTTGGTGTTTCTGGTAGCGGGGAGTAAATGATACGTCTTTGAAGGCTTCTTACTTTATTTACAAAGTCGTGGTGGGTACACAGGCTTGTGTGTTGAATGCCCATGGCCCAGGAGGGCCATTCCAAGAGGGAGAGAGGGAGTAGGACTGTTGACTGCTTCTAGGCCGCTGAGTGAATGAGCGAGTGGGACCAGCGTCCCACTGACCTGGGCAGGCCTGGAGGGCAGCACCTGAGTGCTGCAAAATATGAACTAAGCTGGTAGACAACATAGGCTGTCTGTGCAGACAGTACAGGCTGTCTACATACGCTCGGCCATCTGCGCGACAATACTGGTGGTAAAAGAAACTCAGTCTCTCTCTCGTAGGAACAGGGCACAGAACACAAAATAAAAAACATATATATACATATGGACATGGAAAAAAAAACTTCCTACAGGGAGGGAAGAAAAAAACATGTGTGGTGTGCTAAACATCGTGATCATAGGCAGTGAGCGTCGATGGGCATCACTGCACGCCTTCCTGCGCCTGGACAGATACTGCTACACAGGAGACATCGCTGCAGCTGAGCTGTGACGTAACGGGGTACGATCTCCTTTAGAATGGTGAAGCAGTCATCGTAGGAGTCACTGCAGGTTTCACTCAACCTGGGACACGACATGCTGGTGCCCTCGAGTGAGGCATCGTCAAAATTCGGCAACTGGGCAGGACTTCTGGCAAGCGACTCAGGAAGACACTTCTCGACTGGTACTGTCGCTGGGCTGTCACTGCCGGCGAGCATGGAGTAAGTCGTGGAGCAAGTCGTGGCAGAGACGGCTGGGCGAAACATCTGGGAGTCGTAACACCATACACCAGACTGCAGTGAGGTAGCTAGCAATCAAAGTGACATCATCTTTGTGCAGGCTGCTCATTGAAGCTTGTGACACGAGGCTGACAGAGCGCCTGCCGACAGGGCTAACTGCGGCTTGATGAGTGTCATTCTCTCGACAGTTGGAGTTATAGCAGAGGTTAGTCTAAGCATCCCCAGACTTGTTTCTCTACATATAACTGCACTCTGAAAGTCTGGAGGTGAAGTGAAACAAATCTCGATGGGAATCGTAGCAGGTACGATTCTGCAGAGCATCTATGAGCGACGAGCATAAGAGCTTTCTGTACAAGGGGCTCATATGCTCAGGGCTGACTAATATCAGCTGTCAAAGTGCTGGTCACACCGGGTGACAGGCAACAAAGTGCTACACAGGGGTCTGGCCACAGACCTGTGGTCAACACACAGCTGGGCTCAAGGCCACACAGGACACATGGAAAACTTTACACACACCCGCGGTACATGCGGTACAACATGGCTTAAACTAGCTAATGATGCTTTTCTGTGCACAAAATTGACACTAAGCCATACATTATGTGAGAATACTGACTGATAGGAATTAATTAACACATGACATACATTTCTCAATCTTCTCGACAATACTGACATAATTACTGCAACACTCGATGTGACATGTGATATCAGGCGTGACGTAGTGAGGTGACGTCAGTAGCATGGTGACGTCAGCAGAAGTCTCGAGGTGACGTCAGGCAGACATCGTGACGTCATGAAGTCGGGCAGCAGCATCAGTGATGTCAATGTGAAGCGGGCAGCAGACCACTGCATAAGGTCTGGGACGTCTGGCTCGCTAACTCACGTGGCTCGTAGATCCACGTGGCTTCATCCACACCCCATGTGGCGTTGGGATCCACGTGGCGTTGTGATCTACGTGGCATGCTGATCCACGTAGCTTCGAGTGGCCTCGGGCACTCGGATACAGAGCTCTGGCAATGAATTCACACGGAAAACAGCAGAAAACACAGTAGAGGGAGTGATAGCATGGTGGTGTATGGTAGGCTGGTGAGGTGTGAGTAGGGTGAGCGTGGGCAAGGTGAGAAATGGCCATTTCCTCATCTCCCACAAACACAGAGACGTGCACACTGGACGCAGAAATCACCACAAAACTCACCTCTGGCTTGCTGAAATAGCTGTGCTGAGCTGAACAACAACAGCAGAATATACAAGTGACGCTGAACACATAACTTGAGAAACAGCGTGGGACGCTGTAGCGTGGGGTCACTGGGACGCCACTTACAATTCTCGAAAAAATTCGGCAAATTTTGGCTAAATCCTGCTTGCACCTGTGTCTGGATGCTGAAACATGCAGACACGACATCAGCATAACTCTATTAGAGGCAGATGTGTCTTGTGTAGGATGATGAAGTGAACACAACATTCTATTTCCTTCCTCTCTCCGGGCAAACACACTTGCTGTGACCACCGCTGCTAAAAATGTCTACTACATTATTTGGTGATTCTGGTAGCGGGGAGTAAATGATACGTCTTGGGAGGCTTCTTACTTTATTTGCAAAGTCGTGGTGGGTACACAGGCTTGTGTGTTGTGCCAATGGCCCGGGAGGGCCATCCAACGAGGGAGAGAGGGAGTAGACTTCATGTCTGCTTCTAGGTCGCTGAGTGAGTGAGAGCGAGTGGGACCAGCGTCCCACTGACCTGGGCAGGCAGAGAGAGGGCAGCGCCTGAGTGCAGCGAAATATGAACTAAGCTGGCAGACAGCATAGGCAGTCTGTGCAGACAGTACAGGATGTCTACAGAGAGAAGGTGTGGTAGAGAGAAGGTATGGTGGAGGGAAGGTGTGGTGGAGGGAAGGTGTGGTGGAGGAAAGGTGTACTGGAGTAAATATGTGGTGGAAGGTTGGTGTGGTGAAGGGAAGGTGTGGTGGAGGGAAGGTGTAGTGGAGGGAAGGTGTGTTGGAAGGTTGGTGTGTTGGAGGGATGGTGTCGTGGAGGGATTATGTGGTGGAGGGAAGGTGTGGTAGAGGGAAGGCATTGTGGAAAGTTGGTGTGGTGGAGGGAAGGTGTGGTAGAAGGTTGGTGTGGTGGAGGGAAGGTGTGATGGAAAGGTGTAGTGGAGGGAAGGTGTGGTGGAAGGTTGGTGTGGTGGAGGGAAGGTGTGGTGGAGGGAAGGTGTGGTGGAGAGAAGGTGTTGTGGAGGGAAGGTATGGTGGAGGGAAGGTGTGGTGGTGGGAAGGTGAGGTGGAGGGAAAGTGTGGTGGAGGGAAGATATAGTAAAGGGAAGGTGTGGTGGAAAGAAACATGTGGTGGAGGAGAGGTGTCGTGGAGGAAAGGTGTGGTGGAGGGAAGGTGTGGTGGAGGGAAGGTATGGTGGAGGGAATGTGTGCTGGAGGAAAGGTGTGCTGGAGGAGAGGTGTGGTGGAGGGAAGGTGTGGTGGAGGGAAGGTATGGTGGAGGGAAGGTGTGGTGGAGGGAAGGTGTGCTGGAGGAAAGGTGAAGTGGAGTGAAGGTGTGGTGGAAGGTTGGTGTGACGGAGAGAAGGTGTGGTGGAGGGAAGGTGTAGTGGAGAGAAGGTGTGGTGGAAGGTTGGTGCAGTGGAGGAAAGGTGTCGTGGAGGGAAGGTGTGGTGGAAAGTTGATGTGGAGGAGGGAAGGTGTGGTGGAAGGGTGGTGTGTTGGAGGGAAGGTGTGGTGGAAAGTTGGTGTGGTGGAGGGAAGGTGTGATGGAAGGTTGGTTTCTTGGAAGAAAGGTGTGGTATAAAGAAACGTTTGGTGGAGGAGAGGTGTCGTGGAAAGAAGGTGTGGTGGAAGGAAGGTATGGTGGAGGGAATGTGTGGTGGAGGGAAGGTATAGGTGGGAAAGTGTGGTGGAGGGAAAGTATAGTGGAGGGAAGGTGTGGTGGAGGGAAGGTGTGGTGGAGGGAAGGTATGGTGGAGGGAAAGTGAGGTGGAGGTAAGGTATGGTGAAGGGAAGGTGTGTAGACAGCCTGTACTGTCAGAACACACAGCCTAGCCGTCTGTTCTGACTAGTTCATATTTCGCGGCATTTAAGGGGGCAGTAGGGCAAAATCTGTAACTCTGTTGTTTACCGTCCGATTTTCTCCAGTTTTGGTACACAAGACAAAGTAGTTTCACTCATTGTTGAAAATATTTATCAAAAATATACCTCAAACAACAACTGAGAAATGACTGATTTATTGAAAATGCCCTTGTGGCCAAACTTTCTCTTATATGGGACTACATAAGGTTGTTTGGACACTTGGTGCTGCCCTCTGTAGGCTCGCCCAGGTCAGTGGGAGGCAGAGCCCATTCGTTCTCACTCCTAGGCCGACCGACTTGATAGACACAAGTGCTCCCCCTCCACGGACTGGCTTGCGGTCACTCCTTCACACTGCCCGTTGTGTACTCACTCCTATCCAATTAAAGCCAAACTAGTCCACGGCCGTATCATTGCTACCTACTCTACCTTCATCGGCACTAAACCGCTGTTCAGCAGCAAGAACAGCAATAACAGTGGTGACAGTGGAGTCAACGGCATTGTGAGCCTCTTCAGGGTGGAGGGGTCGAAGCCCGTCAACACCATCGGTTGATGCCAGTCAACATCATCCGTCGTCATCCAACGCACCTGCTGGCTTAAAGAGTTATCTGTTACTCCCAGCGTCTTGCAAGACGGGGCCTGAGATAGATCTTCGTCCTAGATTTTTCCCACAAAATCTGGACATAGGCGTCACGGCGTCATCTCCAGCCTTAGCAGTCACGTGTTCACATCATCACCCTCTCTACAGCCCTGCAACACTCTCCAGCACCATTCCCCTGCCTCCTACAGCGTCCCTACGCCCTTCTCAGCTACAAGAAGTAGAGGTGAGGTCGTTTAGTGTGTTGGCTTCGTGTGGCTCCACGCATGACCACGAGGCAGCTCTGGGGTTGGTTGATACCCTAGTCAGCGTGTAAACACACCAGCCTCCTCTGCAGCCTTCTCTGCTACGTAACTACGTCCATCTCGCCGTCCATGTGTGTTGTGTTCTTCCCAGTTTCCTCCAAGAAGTTCTACCTGGCTTAACCACGTGGGAACCCAGTTGGCCTAGCCCCTAAGTCAGCTTAGTTCAGCCCCCACGCCGTCTACAGCAGCTCGTGACTCATCATTGTGTCTACAACTACTCAGCGTCTACGTATCTCCAGCCAGTGCAGTTTTTTTTGTGTTGCCCAGTTAATTTTGTTTTCTTTCCCTTGCTGTTACATCCCCAGTCCATCACCAGTTTTGTTTTCCCCAGTGATTTGTTACAGTAAAACCTCCTCGTCCCAGTTCATAGTTTCACCTAAGTTTGTTTTTAGCACGTTCGAGTAGTGCAGTAAATGTTTTGTTCTCCGTGTGCTGAAGCCGCAGTCAGTCAGCACGCCCAGACACGCTTACCAGTGTAAACAAACCACGCACAGCTGTGGATCACGCCGAGTTAGCCAAGTCTTTCTAATATCTTATACCTTCACAGAGTTCCCCGGCCTTTCCTGTTCTTCCCAAGTCCATTCTGATAATTTTTCCTACGACATTGAAGCCCCATAGTAGTGTACAAATGCTACGAGGCGTGTAGTGTTACTAGAGCATCACTGAAAGTTTCAGGACCTGCAGCACCCAGTACCTTCGTCCATCTCCTGCACTCCAAGTTAAGTCCTGCACCAATACAGTTAAAGTTACTGAAGCCATACTTCAGTAAATTGTTCAGTTTGTCATCAGTGCACATTTTGCCACTTACTCTCAGCTTCTTAAATTTTGTACATTTATTTTGCACTCCTACATTTTAAATTCGAGTATTTTATTCTGCATCTTGCACCTCAGTTATTGATTTAAATTGTTCAATGTTAACCATTTATACAATTTACCTCTCACATACAGTTTGCAAGTAATTCCTGTGTGCTGTTATTTTGTTAGTTGCACCTGCAAGTTAGCCACAGATTGTTGACAACCCTGCACTGTTTTGTTTGTTAGTGTATTTTTTTTCTTTTAATAAGTGTAATCTTCAAGTACTTAAGTATTAGTTTATTCTACCTGCAGTGATACAATCTGTGCCTAGCCCATTACACTTTTCTCCTGTTTCCCCATTTATTTGCTCTACATATATTCTATGTTTTATCTGTGAATATTCACCTATGTGCATTGCATTTTGCTATTTTGTATACCCAAGTCATTGAGTGCATTTTTGGGAATCTGTTTATTTACCATTAATTTCCAAAATTACTTGTGAAGTTCATTAATTTTGACCTTGAGATTGTGAAATTTTTGTTTTTGCCAGTGTACACCCTGCTAACACCAGTGTATGCCCTGCTAACACCAGTGTACACCCTGCTAACACCAGTTAACCTTTGCCCTATTATTGAATTTAATAATTTGCATTTTTATTAATTTTATTTTGTGTGCAATATAGCATTTCTTGATACAGTGTATTTTTTTTTCTGTGATTTTTGGCACTATCCCATACTCTGATATCTTTGCTGTGCCAACTTCCCTTTGTGCAAGTGAATTACTTTTTTTTTGCATTCCAATTTGCAACTGTCAGCACCTGCAATCTTTTTAAACTGTGCTTGCAGCACAGTTTCGTGTTGTGTAATACCTGATTTATTTTAAATTTTGTGCAATTTTTGCTACCAGTGTTTACAGTTCAACTCCTTTTCATAAATTTTGTTGCCAGTCTCCTGGTGAAATTATTGACCACCCTTAGCTTCATTTTGTGCACTTCCCTGTAGTTCATTCACTTGCATACATCTCTTATTTTGTGTTTCAGAGTGTACCACTATTTTTTTGTTGTTGTTGTTGTTGTTGTTTTGCTCAAATTATTTCAATCACTAAGCAGTTTACCTAGTACAGTGGTGCTGTGTTCTCTCTGACTCCGTGCTGAATTGTAGCCAGTGAATACCATTTCTTGCTCTGACCTGTTTACCCTCTTCGTGACCTGCTTGCGTTTGAACAATTGACGTCATGACTAAGACATGCAGTGGCCGTACCTTTAGTCCAGATTCTGCTTATGCTAGCAATGGTGCCTCAGCCAGCGTGATCACGCAACAGGGCATCGAAGCCCCCGTGACAGTTGGTCAAGTTGTGGCTCAAGCCTCGACCACCAGTGGGCCGGCTAATCGTCCATACCCGACCCTTCTTTTTGACGGTCGTTCAAATAGGTTAGAGCCATGGCTGCAGTCAGTCGAGACGACTGTTAAGGCCCTATTTGATAGTCCCACGGACGCACAGTACATTCGTGCTGCTGTTGCAGCAGTGGATCTCACCCGGGATGATATAGGTGCCTTTGTGCAGCTCAATCGCGTTTGTGAGATTTAGTCTTGGGACGAGCTTAAGGAGGAATTTAGGCGTTATTTTCGGCGTAGTCACCAACGCCATTACATTGAGATCGTTACCAGCGTTGGCCGAATGTCAATACCGGCACGAAAGCCCCCTGGCTTCCATTTGCCGGTTTGAGCAAGCCGCCAAAGATTTTACTGATGCCATCCGCTCCACTAAGTGGGTGAATGGTGATGACTGTATTAAAGCTAAAGACATCATCCCCATGCTGGCTGTAGGCATCATGCGGAGGGATGCCCCCCCTAACCTCCGGGGTGCCATTGATGCGCTAGGACTCGGCCCTCAGCACGACGTCCTGGGTGCATACGATGCCATTGACGCAATCAAGCCACCTGCCGAGCAAGGCAAGGTTTGTCGCTTTGTGGATGATCCTATACCCGTCCTTCCGGCGCCGTCCACAGTGACCCCGCGGGCGCAGCCGGAAGTCACTTTCGCCGCCGCTGTCAGACAGCCCGCCCTCAAAGTTTCCAACCCCAGTCCCACTAACACTCGCCCAAGTAAAAATATTGACCACAGTAACAACAGTCGGTCTCATACAAAAAAGCCGTCATCAACTTCCTGGACCAAGGCAAAACGTCACCAGCAAACACCACCTCCAACCTCACCTGCTAAGCGCGTAGTGACTTGTTTCAACTGTGGCAAACACGGGCACTACCGATCGGTGTGTTACAAGCCTAAGTCCCCGCAAGGCAACTGTCACCGTCCCCATGCTCAGTATCAAAGTAACCGTCACCGTCCCCATGCTCAGTCTCGCGAGGGAGTCTGTATGTACCACAACACTTCCAGTCATACCTCCAATGAGTGTAACAAGCTGCGAAATATGCTGTCAGCTGAGTGGAGCAAGCAGTCGTCGCGCAATGCACGTGCTAGTAGAAGCCCTTCCACTAGTTCGGGGGAAGAGGCGCGTCCGAGAAACCAGCAAAAGACATAGTAACCCTGTCGGAGTCGCTGTATTCCGTCCCTGTCCGCAATGCATTCGCCGCCCTGGGCAGTGATACGCTTGCCGACAGTGAGGAAACAGAGTGTCTTGACGTGGTTGCCGAGACTCGTACCGTACCTTCCAGGTCGAGCCTCGTCAACAAGCATCGAGCCTCAAGTAGCTGTGACTCCGGGGATTTCGTCGGCCTGTCATGCCTTCATGTTCGGTATGACAACCCGTGTGGACCGCTCGTCGAGTCCACTGTCCACCATAAGCCTGTCCAGCTTTTCCTAGATACAGGTTCGGTGGTTAACATTGTCCACTTCACTCTTTTCCGAGACATTGGCCTTCACGCGGCCATGTTGACAGAGCCGTCTGTCATTCAGACCTTGAGAGGAGTCTCAAGTAATCTGCTGACGGTTCGTGGTCGTACGTTAGAATTTGCGGTCCAGGGTCACAAGCTGTCCGCAAAATTCTTAGTCGTAGATAGTATTGTTTTCCCTGGTGACCTGCTCATAGGGTTCAATGCCATGGCAGACCTTAGGATCCGCTTAGATCCAGCTGAGTGGAAAGCAGAATTCAACGGAGTGGATGTGCCCTTCTGTGGCGTGCGCTTAGGATCCACTACATGCTACTCTGTCTCAGAGTATGCACAATGCCTGGAATCGTTGGAAACCGGTGGTTTCCATAGCACATTCTCCCCGGGGTCGGTCTCTTGTCCTGATCGACCTCGTAGTAGAGCTCGTTGCCAGTCACCTCCTGGCCATCAGCGCTTAGTTACCAGTGAAACCCAGTCTGGGGACGCCCAGTCTAACCTTCACTCTAACTCTGACGCTGTTGTAGAGAACAGCAGTTGTCAAGCCGCAGTATCCCTGTCGGCAGGCGACTGTCTGACTCGTGTCATGGCATCAGCGAGCAGAATTACTGCTTGTACAAAGTATGATGTCACTTTGTCAGCTAACTCGCTCACTCCTGTTATGGTGTACGTGAGCAGAGCTTTTGAAGGAGACCATGTGCTGGTTGACAACGACACGTGCCGAGTCAAGGGCCTCTCCCTTGAACCGTCCTTGCACACAGTGCAAACGTGGTAAGTTGCAAGTCCTTGTTGTCAACATGCACAGTCGAGAATTTCCCCTGCGGAAGAATACCTCACTTGTCGACCTTGTCAGATTCCCTCTCCCAGTGAGAGTGGAGGGTGAAGCACCAGCTGACTTCCTCGTGAGTGCAGTTCTCCCAGGCGAGTCTGCTGCTGACTCTTCCAATACCCGGCCAGTGCAGGAAGATGATCTAGCTTTGACAGACTATCCTGAAGAGGTCCCAAAACTTCTCCAGGTTCTCAATCGTGCACGTTCTGCAGTCGCACTAGATGTTGAGTCGATGGGTTTGACCCCACTGATCTCTCACCGTATTCCACTTGACAAAGGTACTAAACCCCTTTATGTACCTGCGTACCGCCTGCCACATGCGCACAGAGTCTTTGCCAAAGAACTCATTACACGGATGCTCCGTGATGGAGTTATTGAGGAGTCCACTTCCCCATGGAATGCTCCCCTTATTCTGGTTCCCAAGAAAGACGGAACCTGGCGCCCTCTTATCGATTACAGGAAACTGAATGCATGTACCATCCCAGACCACTTTCCATTGCCAGTTCTGAACGACCTGTTGCAGAATATCGGCGATAATAAGGTCTTTTCAACTTCTGATCTTCTTCAAGGGTTCTGGCAGATCCCCCTCGATGATGAGAGCAAAGAGTTGACAGCTTTCTCTATGCCAACTGGTCATTACCAGTTCAGGAGGATGCCCTTTGGCTTGCGCGGAAGCCCAATCACATTTAGTCGTTTGATGACAATTTTCCATACCCTCCTAGGTGGCACATTCATGGTCTACCTAGATGATTTCATAGTCATGTCGCAAGATGTCCCGACATATCTCGAGAAACTTGACAGGATATTGGACAGAATGGCATAAAGACGGACGAGTCTAAAATCTCGGCCGTGCAGAAATTCCCCAGACCCATGACGGCGGATGCAGTCCAGTCCTTCATAGGCCTGGCGGGTTTCTACCGCACCTTTATCGCAGGTTTCTCCACCATTGCTGCACCCCTGACACGCTTACTCAAGAAGGATGCCCCTTTTGAGTGGACGTGTGATCAGGAACGAGCTTTTGTCATTCTTAAGAACAAGTTAACATCAGCCCCAACCCTTAGATTCCCTGATTTTACCAAGGCATTTACCTTGACGACTGATGCCAGCAAAGTTGGCATCGGTGCAGTCTTGTCACAGGAATCTAATGGTAAGCAACAGCCTATTGCCTATGCTAGCCGTGTCCTTACTAAAGCGGAAGTCAATTATTCAGTGACAGAGCTAGAAGCTTTAGCCATTGTATGGGCCTTGAGTCATTTTCGGGATATCGTCTATCATTATCCTATCAAGATTTACACAGATCATCTACCCTTATTGGCCCTTTTTGCGAATAAGAACCTCTCGGGAAAGCATGCTCGGTGGTCGCTCACATTCAATGACTACAACCCTGAAATTTGCTATGTCCCAGGTAAGCAAAAAGTTGTAGCTGATGCCCTGTCGAGGCATATAGCATTCGTGAGTGTCGGCAACTCGTTCTCTGTTGAGGATCTCGAGAGAGCCCAGCGACAGGACCCTGTGTGGTCTCCAGTCCTTCGTTTCCTGACCAAGGAGGACGTTGACTTACAGGTCAAGTCTCCCGTTCCACTGAAGGATTTGGTGGTCAACCAAGGAGTACTGTGCCGTGTTGCACAGCTGGTGGACCCCGGCAGAACCATACACCAACTGGTGATACCGGAGTCAATGATACCAGCTACTCTTAGGTTGATCCACGATGTCCCAGGTGTAGTGCACCCCGGGAAGGACCGCAGTATCAAACAGGCACGAATGAAATATTTCTGGCCTAAGATGGCAGCGGACATTGCCAAGCATGTACACCAGTGTGTTGTTTGCCTAAAGCACAAGGGTACCATTACAGGTCCTAACCCCATTCTAAAGTATCCCATTACAAAGGAGCCCTGGGAGAGAACTTCTGTCGACCTGTTGACGAACTTCTCGACCTCGGAGAAGGGAAATAAGCACCTGCTTGTAATGGTAGATAACTTGACGTGGTACAGTGAATTAGTACCCATTCCTGATAAAACCGCCGAAACGGTCGCTAGTGCTTTCCGTGAGCATGTTGTTCTTCGTCATACTTCCCCACGTGTCCTGTCAGACAATGGGTCTGAGTTTATAAATGGCATAATGCAGGATCTTTGCTCCAGATTTAACATTCACCAAGCGCCAGTAGCTCCACGCCACCCTGCGAGTAATGGTCTTGCTGAACGTACAAATCGCAAAGTCCTGGAGGTACTCAGGGTAACCGTTAACCCAAGTTGTACTACATGGGATGAGGCTATCCCAGATGTTCAGTGTACATTAAATTCCTTCCTCAACAGCTCGATCGGTGAGACACCTCATTTTGCTTTGTATGGTTATGACAAGCACTTACTGTTACAAAAAACGCGATTCTAAAAGCTTAGAGATCTCCAGTGAATACTAGAAAGGACTGCCCTTCTAGCATCCAGCCTGTTACTGGGTTTTCTTAACAATTAGTCAGTATCCTTGTCCAATTATCCATTAGAATTCAGTATGAATTATTAGTGCTTTAGGATTACAACTAGTAGGCTACTAACTAGAGAAATTAAAATTTAATAAATTTATTAAGTCTAGAGGTATATTTTCAAATTAAATTAAATTAAATTAATCACAGTAATCAACAAAATAAGAATAATCACTTCTCTCGTATACAATAGTATTGTGCTGAAAGCACATATCACATTTATAATTCTTAAGTACCGTCTGGTACATTAACATTTAATAAGATATTACAAATATGTACAAGTAAGTTTGTGTGTATGTGTAAGTGCTCTAAGTAGTTAGCTATGTCTCACGACTCGACTAGACTTAAACAAGTGACTGACAAAGTCCTCAAATAAACTAACTTCTTGACCAACTGACAATCAGAACAGTCTGCTTGAACAATAAAAAAGAATGCTAAGCCCAATAGCAATATAACAAGCAACTGCAACACAGAATCAGGAACAAGGAGATAATATAACGACACTAAATAGGGACCTTTTGCAGATCCTCCACAAAAGTCACAAAACTCCCATACTACTGAATCTAAGTTCAGCATAAGAAAATCCTAGACTGTGATAATACACAGATACCAGTACAAGTTAGGTCAGAAGCTACAGCTCAGGACCTGAGTTGCTCAGAGTGTCTATGCGACACACAACCTCAGTACAACATCGAAAATCACTAAGTCTATACAATGTTCTGTGAACAGAGTCTCCAGAACTAATAAGAATAATGAGACAGACGATCTGTCCAACAACCAAGAGAGTCTAGACCAGACTGAATACTTCTGGCGAGGTGAGGACACCCCTCCCCCTCGATCACGTGATAGCTCCGTGGATAGCTGCAGCTCAGAAACAGAAGCCGGCAGTCTAATGAGCAAAGAGTGATAATTACAGTAGTTATACAATCAAGACTTGAAGTGAGCACATAATGTTACATCCTACCTAACCAAAGGAAGGTAAGTCAAATAACAATATAAAGCAATACATTTACGATTTAGCTATTATCGCAAATACAAGCAATATAAAATTATATGAAAAGGTAATAATTATATATATACATATTAATCATTGCAACCCATTCAGGGGTTGCAACACCCCTCCAACACGACAAACGGTCACACTAGGAGTTGCATTAATGTCTTTCACATTACTGATTACTCAGGTTACATTACTAATTAATATAAACATTAATCAGAGTCACTCTTGTGCCAAGCACTTCTATAATTTAACAGTGTCTGTTTCACTGTAAGTTATGCCCCTAGTACTAGGGCAGTACACAGTATCGTATCTCCACATACTCGTGGTTATGTACATCAGTGTAGAGACAGGATAGCGCTGACAAGCCTGACACATTAAAGCTCGAACATAGTAGTGTAGACAGCATAATAGTCTTGTGTTATAGACAGTAGACAGCATTCCACTCTTAAGTAATGGTTGTGGAATGCGAGGCAGTATGGACATCTGAGTATGAAACAGCTTAAGGTGTGTAGTGAGGGGGGGGTCTGCGGCAGGACAGTGCTGCGCAACACGCAGTACATCGCCCACACGACACTACCCACTCAACGCTCAGCTTATGTCTCCTCCTCACACATCATTACTGTGAATATATAAATATAATAATTAGACATGACATGAGTATACATAGTTAATATGGGCTGGAGAGATTAAGTTACTTTACTGAATTTGACATAGCAAGTAACAAAAGGTATTTAGGCATAAAATTACGTTAATTTAATGTAACTGATAATTATTAAGGACATGACAGAGCGTCAGCAATTACATTACAATGACCACTTATGTGTTTTATACTAATAGAATAAGGTTGGATTCTGAGGGCCCACCTCATTATCCTAGCATTTTTACTTTTCATAGTGTTAATATAAGTGAGTGGATTTGGTCCGAAGAAACGTTAACTTTAAATGGGGAAGTGCCCAAATACACGTCAAAATGTTCCAAGGACACCACAAGAGCTAGAGCCTCTTTCTCAATAGTGGCATAATTTTTCTGGTGTTGTTTGAGCTTAGATGAATAGTAACATATAGGATGGAGAATGTCAGTGGATGTTGACTGTTGGAGCAGCACAGCACCCACTGCATAGCACTCGCATCTATACGTAAAAAGAAGGGAAGATTGAAATTAGGACTCTTCAACACAGGAGCAGAGGAAAGCAGATGCTTCAACCTTTTGAACGAGTCTGAACAATGTCTAGTCCAGATGAACTGAACTTTGATACTAATGAACACAGTGACACACTTGACACACTTGGCAACTTCTCTCATATACAATAGTATTGTGCTGAAAGCACATATCACATTTATAATTCTTAAGTACCATCTGATACATTAACATTTAATAAGATATTACAAATATGTACAAGTAAGTTTGTGTGTATGTGTAAGTGCTCTAAGTAGTTCGCTATGTCTCACGACTCGACTAAACTTAAACAAGTGACTGACAAAGTCCTCAAATAAACTAACTTCTTGACCAACTGGCAATCAGAACAGTCTGCTTGAACAACAAAAAAGAATGCTGAGCCCAATAGCAATATAACAAGCAACTGCGACACAGAATCAGGAACAAGGAGATAATATAACGACACTAAGTAGGGACCATCTGCAGATCCTCCACAAAAGTCACAAAACTCCCATTCTACTGAATCTAAGTTCAGCATAAGAAAATCCTCGACTGTGATAATACACAGATACCAGTACAAGTTAGGTCAGAAGCTACAGCTCAGGACCTGAGTTGCTCAGAGTGTCTATGCGATGCACAACCTCAGTACAATGTCGAAAATCACTAAGTCTATACAATGTTCTGTGAACAGAGTCTCCAGAACTAATAAGAATAATGAGACAGATGATCTGTCCAACCACCAAGAGAGTCTAGACCAGACTGAATACTTCAGGAGAGGTGAGGACACCCCCCTCGATCACGTGATAGCTCCGTGGACAGCTGCAGCTCAGGAACAGAAGCCGCAGTCTAACGAGCAAAGAGCGATAATTACAGTAGTTAGACAATCAAGACTTGAAGTGAGCACATAATGTTACATCCTACCTAACCAAAGGAAGGTAAGTCAAATAACAATATAAAGCAATACATTTACGATTTACCTATTATCGCAAATACAAGCAATATAAAATTATATGAAAAGGTAATAATTATATATATACATATTAATCATTCCAACCCATTCAGGGGTTGCAACACTTATCATATGAAATTCTGTTTGCTCCACCTAGACCTACTTACGATACTGATAACCCCAGTGTAGTAAAGATGCAGACGACGCAGCTTGTCTTCCAGCGGGTACGAGAGAACCTTACGAAAGCTACTGATAGGTTCACATCTGAGCGCAATGCCCACGCCAAGGAAAGCAAAGTGGAACCAGGTTGCAAAGTTATGTTGCTCAACCCAGCGCAGACCCCAGGTATGCACAAACTTGTCCCAAAATTCGTGGGTCTTTACCGTGTCCTCTGACAGCTCCGTGGCAATAAGTTCGAGGTGAGGGAGATTGCTACAGGAACTATCAAGGAAGCCCACCTTGATCACATGAAGTATGTGGACCATGTACATGCCGAAGCAGAGCTGAAGTCGCGTGCGTTGCAATGCCACAATCAGACCAATGCTAGGGACAACTTGTCTACCCCTTCTCCCACTACTACTGTTACTGAAGACGGCCCAGTAAGGCTCCATACTTATGGCCTGCGACCCAGGACAACAGTACATTTCTGTGACATTGACTTGTCCGACTCCTACGCTAGTTATGCTAATTGTTTGCTTGCAGAAATGGGTATAAATGCACACACATTGTATAGCTAGTTGATAATGGAGTCAGGGTGGACAACATCATGTAATTATGTAAATACTTTTAGAAGGGTACCCAGAGTGTAATGAATTCCATGGATATAGTATTATTGTAGGTATGTGCACCCAGTGTTTTTATAAAAAAAAAAAAAACCTGTATTACGGTCAGGCCAGTGCTGCTCTCTGAGTCACATTCACACCTTAGGAAATGCTACTGTCAGTCATTGTTTGCAGATGTGAGGGTGCAACAACGTTCATAGACGAGTGGTCAACTGATGTTCAGCCCTGCGGACAACCTGTATATAGAAGATTTTAGTTCCAGTGCTGACGTCTCCGGACTCTCTCGTCAATGAAACAGCGTGGGCAAACCAGTTTTCTCTTCCCCTGGATAGGAGAGTTTTTTTTTGCCTGTTGCATTTTTATGCCCATTTTTGATTTACAAGTGAGCGAAAGCCAGTCCCTCTCTGGGGTAGCTAGTGTAAGTAATTCCTTTATACCTACGGGCCCACCAGTATTGTCGCGTCGGGACGACGTGAGGTGCGTGGCCGAGCAAATGTAGACAGCCTGTACTGTCAGAACACACAGCCTAGCCGTCTGTTCTGACTAGTTCATATTTCGCGGCATTTAAGTGCTGCCCTCTGTAGGCTCGCCCAGGTCAGTGGGAGGAAGAGCCCATTCGCTCTCACTCCTGCCAAATCAAAATCGAGAACAACGTCCAGTATTGGGCCCCTACTTAAACAAGATGGGTCCTACACAGATGACAGCAAGGAAATGAGTGAGCTACTCAAGTCCCAATATGACTCAGTTTTTAGCAAGCCGCTAACCAGACTGAGAGTCGAAGATCAAAATGAATTTTTTATGAGAGAGCCACAAAATTTGATTAACACAAGCCTATCCGATGTTATCCTGACGCCAAATGACTTCGAACAGGCGATAAATGACATGCCCATGCACTCTGCCCCAGGGCCAGACTCATGGAACTCTGTGTTCATCAAGAACTGCAAGAAGCCCCTATCACGAGCCTTTTCCATCCTATGGAGAGGGAGCATGGACACGGGGGTCGTCCCTCAGTTACTAAAAACAACAGACATAGCCCCACTCCACAAAGGGGGCAGTAAAGCAACAGCAAAGAACTACAGACCAATAGCACTAACATCCCATATCATAAAAATCTTTGAAAGGGTCCTAAGAAGCAAGATCACCACCCATCTAGAAACCCATCAGTTACACAACCCAGGGCAACATGGGTTTAGAACAGGTCGCTCCTGTCTGTCTCAACTACTGGATCACTACGACAAGGTCCTAAATGCACTAGAAGACAAAAAGAATGCAGATGTAATATATACAGACTTTGCAAAAGCCTTCGACAAGTGTGACCATGGCGTAATAGCGCACAAAATGCGCGCTAAAGGAATAACAGGAAAAGTTGGTCGATGGATCTATAATTTCCTCACTAACAGAACACAGAGAGTAGTCGTCAACAGAGTAAAGTCCGAGGCAGCTACGGTGAAAAGCTCTGTTCCACAAGGCACAGTACTAGCTCCCATCTTGTTCCTCATCCTCATATCCGACATAGACAAGGATGTCAGCCACAGCACCGTGTCTTCCTTTGCAGATGACACCCGAATCTGCATGACAGTGTCTTCCATTGCAGACACTGCAAGGCTCCAGGCGGACATCAACCAAATCTTTCAGTGGGCTGCAGAAAACAATATGAAGTTCAACGATGAGAAATTTCAATTACTCAGATATGGTAAACATGAGGAAATTAAATCTTCATCAGAGTACAAAACAAATTCTGGCCACAAAATAGAGCGAAACACCAACGTCAAAGACCTGGGAGTGATTATGTCGGAGGATCTCACCTTCAAGGACCATAACATTGTATCAATCGCATCTGCTAGAAAAATGACAGGATGGATAATGAGAACCTTCAAAACTAGGGAGGCCAAGCCCATGATGACACTCTTCAGGTCACTTGTTCTATCTAGGCTGGAATATTGCTGCACTCTAACAGCACCTTTCAAGGCAGGTGAAATTGCCGACCTAGAAAATGTACAGAGAACTTTCACGGCGCGCATAACGGAGATAAAACACCTCAATTACTGGGAGCGCTTGAGGTTTCTAAACCTGTATTCCCTGGAACGCAGGAGGGAGAGATACATGATTATATACACCTGGAAAATCCTAGAGGGACTAGTACCGAACTTGCACACGAAAATCACTCACTACGAAAGCAAAAGACTTGGCAGACGATGCACCATCCCCCCAATGAAAAGCAGGGGTGTCACTAGCACGTTAAGAGACCATACAATAAGTGTCAGGGGACCGAGACTGTTCAACTGCCTCCCAGCACACATAAGGGGGATTACCAACAGACCCCTGGCAGTCTTCAAGCTGGCACTGGACAAGCACCTAAAGGCAGTTCCTGATCAGCCGGGCTGTGGCTCGTACGTTGGTTTGCGTGCAGCCAGCAGCAACAGCCTGGTTGATCAGGCGCTGATCCACCAGGAGGCCTGGTCACAGACCGGGCCGCGGGGGCGTTGACCCCCGAAACTCTCTCCAGGTAAACTCCAGGTACTCCAGGTAGGCCGACCCACTTGATAGACACAAGTGCTCCCCCTCCACAGACTGGCTTGCGGTCACTCCTTCACACTGCCCATTGTGTACTCACTCCTATCCAATTAAAGCCAAACTAGTCCACAGCCGTGTCATTGCTACCTACGCTACCTTCATCAGCACTAAACCGCTGTTCAACAGCAAGAACAGCAATAACAGGTGTGGTGGAGGGAAGGTGTGGTGGAGGGAAGGTATGGTGGAGGGAAGGTGTTGTGGAGGGAAGGTGTAGTGGAGGGAAGGTGTAGTGGAAGGTTGGTGTGTTGGAGGGATGGGGTCATGGAGGGATTATGTGTTGGAGGGAAGGTGTGGTATAGGAAAGGTGTAGTGGAGGGAAGGTATTGTGGAAAGTTGGTGTGGTGGAGGGAAGGTGTGCTGGAGGGAAGGTGTGCTAGAAGGTTGGTGTGGTGGAGGGAAGGTGTGGTGGAGGGAAGGTGTAGTGGAGGGAAGGTGTGGTGGAAGGTTCATGTGGTAGAGGGAAGGTGTCGTGGAGGGAAGGTGGGGTGGAGGGAAGGTGTGGTGGAGGGAAGGTATGGTGGAGGGAAGGTGTGGTGGAGGGAAGGTGTGGTGGAGGGAAGGTATGGAGGAGGAAGGTGTTGTGGAGGGAAGGTGTAGTGGAGGGAAGGTATAGTGCAAGGTTGGTGTGTTGGAGGGATGGGGTCGTGGAGGGATTATGTGTTGGAGGGAAGGTGTGGTAGAGGGAAGGTATTGTGGAAAGTTGGTGTGGTGGAGGGAAGGTATGGTGATGGGAGGGTGTGGTGGAGGGAAGGTATGGTGGAGGGAAGGTATGGTGGAGGGAAGGTGTGGTGGAGGGAAGGTATGGTGGTGGGAAAGTGTGGTGGAGGTAAGATATGGTGGAGGGAAGGTGTGGTGGAGGGAAGGTGTGGTGGAGGGAAGGTATGGAGGAGGGAAGGTGTTGTGGAGGGAAGGTGTAGTGGAGGTAATGTGTAGTGGAAGGTTGGTGTGTTGGAGGGATGGGGTCGTGGAGGGATTATGTGTTGGAGGGAAGGTGTGGTAGAGGGAAGGTATTGTGGAAAGTTGGTGTGGTGGAGGGAAGGTGTGCTGGAGGGAAGGTGTGCTAGAAGGTTGGTGTGGTGGAGGGAAGGTGTGGTGGAGGGAAGGTGTAGTGGAAGGAAGGTGTGGTGGAAGGTTCGTGTGGTGGAGGGAAGGTGTCGTGGAGGGAAGGTGGGGTGGAGGGAAGGTGTGGTGGAGGGAAGGTATGGTGGACGGAAGGTGTGGTGGAGGGAAGGTATGGTGGAGGGAAGATATGGTGGAGGGAAAGTGTTGTGGAGGTAAGGTATGGTGGAGGGAAGGGAAGACTGTTCCACGCATCTGCAACTCTGTAGAAAACCAGTACTTACCTATGTCCTTTCTAAATCTAAATTTATTCAACTTATATCCATTATTTCTGGTTTTTACCTGGTTCGACACCCTCAGTACTTTATTAATATCTCCCTTGTTTATGCCCGTCATCCACTTATACACTTCAATGATATCTCCCCTTATTCTACGCCTCTCCAGAGAGTGGAGATTTAAGGCTGTCTTCTTACGGGAGGTTCCTTACACAGTAAATCATTTTAGTCATTCTTCTCTGTATGTTCTCTAATAAGTCTGTATCCATCCTGTAGTAAGGGGACCAAAACTGAGCAGCATAATCTAAATGAGGCCTCACTAGTGATGTATAGAGCTGTAAAATAACTTTTGGACTTCTGTTACTTATACTTCTTGAAATAAATCCAAGTAATCTGTTGACCTTGTTGCACACACTAAGGCACTGCTGTCTTGGCTTCAGATTTCTGCTTACCATGACTCCCTAGTCCTTTTCACATTCTGTATGATCAATCTCTACTTCACCTAGATTATAGCTTCGAGGGTTATTTTCATTACCAAGGGCTAGTACCTTATACTTATCCACATTAAACTTCATCTGCCATTTCTCAGACCAAGACATTAATTTCTCCAAATCCTCCTGGAGTTCATTGCTATCCTCCTCAGAGTGTATTATACGGCCTATCTTTGTATCAACAGCAAACTTAATCATGTCACTCGTAATCCCTTCATCAAGGTCATTAATGCAAATTATGAACAAGAGAGGGCCTAAAACTGATCCTTGTGGAACGCCACTAGTGACTAATCCCCATTCAGATTTCACTCTGCTTTCTATTGGTAAGCCATACCTCTAGCCATGCTTGACCTTTACCTCCTATACGATGAGCTGCCACTTTTCTTAAGAGTCTCATGTGAGGTACTCTATCGAAGGGTTTACTAAAATCCAAATAAATAATATCAGATTCCTTATCACTGTCAACTGCCTCAAATGTTCTATTGAAGAACGTCAGTAAATTTGTCAGGCAGGAACGACCTCTCGTGAATCCATGCTGAGATTCATTTATCAAGTTATGCTCTTCAAGGTGACTTCTAATAATGTCCGCTATAATTGATTCTAATAACTTGCCCACTATAGATGTCAGGCTTATTGGACGGTAATTTGAAGGAGTGGACTTATCCCCTGATTTGAATATAGGAACCACATTAGCCATCTTCCACATCTCTGGCACTGCACCGGTAAGGATGGACGCATTAAACACACTCGTTAATGGCTGACTAAGCTCCATCTTGCATTCCTTTAGTACCCTGGAAAACAACTCATCGGGTCCCGGGGACTTACTTTGCTTCAGTTTGTCTATCTGTTTAATAACCATGTCCCTCGTGACAGTAATATTAATCAATTTAAATTCATCAGGAACTAAATAATTGTTAATTACTGGAATCTCATTTACATCTTCCTGTGTAAAAACTGACAAAAAATGGTCATTAAATAAGGAACACATTTCCAGTTCGTTATCTGTCAGCTGTCCATTCCCAATTTTCAAAGGTTCTACTTTTTCTTTCACCTTCGTCCTATATACTTGAAAGAACCCCTTTGGATTAGTCTTTGATTCATTAGCAACTCTAATTTCATAGTCACGTTTAGCCTTTCTAATCCTCTTTTTTACATCCTTGGTTAGGCCTCATTTAGATTATGCTGCACAGTTTTGGTCACCGTATTACAGAATGGATATAAATTCTCTGGAAAATGTACAAAGGAGGATGACAAAGTTGATCCCATGTATCAGAAACCTTCCCTATGAGGATAGACTAAGGGCCCTGAATCTGCACTCTCTAGAAAGACGTAGAATTAGGGGGGATATGATTGAGGTGTATAAATGGAAGACAGGAATAAATAAAGGAGATGTAAATAGTGTGCTGAAAATATCTAGCCTAGACAGGACTCGCAGCAATGGTTTTAAGTTGGAAAAATTCAGATTCAGGAAGGATATAGGAAAGTACTGGTTTGGTAATAGAGTTGTGGATGAGTGGAACAAACTCCCGAGTACAGTTATAGAGGCCAGAACGTTGTGTAGCTTTAAAAATGGGTTGGATAAATACATGAGTGGATGTGGGTGGGTGTGAGTTGGACCTGATAGCTTGTGCTACCAGGTCGGTTGCCGTGTTCCTGACCTGACTAGGTTGGGTGCATTGGCTTAAGCCGGTAGGAGACTTGGACCTGCCTCGCATGGGCCAGTAGGCCTTCTGCAGTGTTTCTTCGTTCTTATGTTCTTATGTTCTCTTTTAAGCTGGACATATTGGTCAGTAAGGTTAACCTCTCCTCTTCTGATGCGCCTATAAATTCCCCTTTTCTCCCCTAATAGATGTTTTAGCCTCCTGTTAATCCATTTCTCTCTGGGGAATGTATATACTCTGAGCACGTTGTACATTATTAAGAAAAAAATTATAAATGCAGATCCCTTCATAATCGTAAGTATGGTCATCGTCAATATAATCATTAGCTAGATAACCCCAATCGAGATTTGACAGGTTTTCCCTAAGTCCATCGTAATAGGCAGAACGAAAATCAGGGATTTTTTACCGTATTATCATTATTCTTGTATTCCCAGTTAATGCTGAAAGTGAAGGATTTGTGATCAATTGCGCCAAGCTCTCCAGTGATCTCCAGATTATTTACGGGTGTTTCCTTATTTGACAAGACTAGGTCTAGCAAATTATTACCCCTGGTAAGCTCTGTTACACACTGCTTCAGAAAACAGTCCTGAACTGTTTCCATAATGTCACTGGATTCTAGATTACCAGTCAAAGAATTCCAGTCAATTTGACTAAAGTTAAAATCCCCTACTACCACTATGTTATTGTGTCTAGAAGCTCTAACAATTTCGTCCCAAAGAAGTCTCCCTCTATCGTGATCCAAGCCAGGAGGTCGGTATATTACACCTAGAATTAGTTTTTCTTGACCCTCTACAAACTCTACCCAAAGAGATTCTGTTACTGTTCCATCTACTTTTATACATGCTTTTATGCAACAGTTAATATTTTCTCGAACATATAATGCAACTCCTCCCCCCTTCCCATCACATCTATCCACATGGAAGAGCTTAAACTCTTGAACATTACACTCAGCAATCATATCCCAACTCTTTAAATCATACCACGTTTCAGTTAATGCAATGACGTCAAAGTTCCCAGTACATGCTACCAAACGTAGTTCATTAATCTTATTTCTTGCACTTCGACTGTTAGCATAAAATACCATCATATGTTTTTCTTCTGCACATTTTTCCTATTCATCTTTGTTTTTACACAGTTTCTGAAATTATCGTCCCAGAGTTACTCCATGACAGTTACTATTAAGAATCTTAATATCAGAGCATAAGTCAATATATCAATACTCATTATTTATCATTTCTAAACCCATACCTCTAACTAATCCTAGTTTAAAGTCCTAACAACCCCCGCAACTGAGCTAGCAAGAAAGCCAACACCTGCCCTGGACAAGTGAACCCCATCCCTGGCATACATGTCATTTCGGCCATAGAAGTTGTCCCAGTTGTCAATGAATGGTATTACATTATCCTTACAGTGTTTATCCAGCCAACAATTGATACCAGTTGCTCTGGACAACCATTCATTTCCAACACCCCTTCTTGGCAAAATGCCACATGTAACAGGGAGCCCCCCCTTCTTCCAAATTATGTCTATTGCTGTCCTGAACCTTTTAACTAAATCCTCACTTCTACTCTTGCCTACATCATTGCCTCCAGCACTGAGGCAGATAATAGGTTTGATCTCATTACCGTTCATGATGTTGTCAAGCCAGCTAACAATATCCTCCATCTCAGCCCCAGGAAAGCAAACCCTCTGTCTCCTACTCCTGTCCGTCCTTCAAGCAGAACGTCCTATCCATGTACCTAACCTGGCTATCCCCAACAACAACAATATTCTTACCTTTCTCGGTGTCGTTCTCCGTGAAGTTTCCAGTAGTCGACTCTCATTCGTCGGGTAGCACAGAGAATGCATTAGATGTTTCCACAGCAGTCTTTTTCTTCTTCATCGTTTCTACCTTTCCATTCGTCTTCTTGATCGTCAACTTCGTCTCATGCTGTCCAGCCACTGACCACGTTCCCTTCTTGACCTGAGGACTCAAAACAGGAGGACTACTACGAATCTTCTTGTTTTCCTCAGTCAATCGCCGTATCTCCATCTTCACTGCTCTCAGTTCTTCCTTAAGCTGCTGGTAAAGTTGCTCGATGGAGGGCATCTTGGTTCAGTCCACGGAGAGCACACGAGACACTTCCTCACAGAGTTAAGTACAGATCACCACTGTACTGACTTATAAGGATGGAGAGGATGAGTTACTTATAAGGATGAGAGGATGAGTGACTTATAAGGATGGAGAGGCGATGATTGATGAATCAGGTAAAAACTGTTTGCATATTAATTCAAGAAGCTGAACTGCTGTTAAATGTTTAAAATATTTATTGCTGACATAATGAGCATTAAACCACCAACAGTGCAAATACAGTCTTAGCAAATACAGTCTCAGCAAATACAGTCTCAGCAAATGCAGTCTCAGCAAATACAGTCTCAGCAAATACAGTCTCAGCAAATACAGTCTCAGCAAATACAGTCTCAGCAAATGCAGTCTCAGCAAATACAGTCTCAGCAAATACAGTCTCAGCAAATACAGTCTCAGCAAATACAGTCTCAGCAAATACAGTCTCAACAAAAACAGCTTCTTCAAATAAAGTCTCTGCAAATACAGTCTCAGCAAGTACAGTCTAAGCAAATACAGTCTCAGCAAATACAGTCTCAGCAGATACAGTCTCAGCAAATACAGCCTCAGCAAATACAGTCTCAGCAAATACAGTCTCAGCAAATACAGTCTCAGCAAATACAGTCTCAGCACATACAGTCTCAGCAAATACAGTCTCAGCACATATAGTCTCAGCAAATACAGTCTCAGCAAATACAGTCTCAGCAAATACAGTCTCAGCAAATACAGTCTCAGCAAATACAGTCTCAACAAATACAGTCTCAGCAAATACAGTCTCAGCAAATACAGTCTCAGCAAATACAGTCTCAGCAAATACAGTCTCAGCAAATACAGTCTCAGCAAATACAGTCTCAGCAAATACAGTCTCAGCAAATACAGTCTCAGCACATATAGTCTCAGCAAATACAGTTTCAGCAAGTACAGTCTCAGCAAATACAGTCTCAGCAAATACAGTCTCAGCAAATACAGTCTCAGCAAATACAGTCTCAGCAAATACAGTCTCAGCAAATACAGTCTCAGCAAATACAGTCTCATCAAATAAAGTCTCAGCAAATACAGTCCCAGCAAATACAGTCTCAGCAAATACAGTCTCAGCAAACCATGCAACATCAAACGCCTGAGCCACTTAGGTTGTATTATCAAGACGCAAAAGCCTCAATAAAACAATGTAAGCGTCATGTCCAAGCAGAAATAAAGGGATTCAACCACCAATAAAATACTTCTCGACAGACTTTCACATCATGAAAACAATTATTTTTGAAGACCTGTTGTACCAGACTGTGTAAGTTATTAGCCCAAGCGTACGTAATAATGCACTCAAGAGAATTAGGAATAAAGTATATATCAAATGTTAACGTTTGACGAAAGAGAGTGGCAGAGAGAGAGAGAGAGAGAGAGAGAGAGAGAGAGAGAGAGAATGTACTTGTATAAGAATTCTCACTTGCTACTGTTATATACACCCATATAGAGAACAGTCTCTGGTATAGCATTAACCAGGTTAATTAAGGCTTGTGAGGATCTGAAGGTTCAAGACTGCTTCTACATACGAGGTATTTACACTGGCGCAACCTCATCCTGACTGCCACACCTCCAGATGGCTGCCTGATTCGGGAAGGGTATCCCTGTATTCCATAACCGCGGTCCCGGGCCTAGGTACAGGCGACCGGAATAGCATCGACTGAGGCATAGGATAATACAGTTAAATATTAACACGGTAAGTAATATAAAAATTTAAATAAAAATGGCAAATTAGGACATACAAAGCCAAATCAAATTTAGATCTTCCAAACAGATCAAAGAGGTTGATATCCTACAATTCCCAAGCACATTAAGCTTGAAGCTGCTCAGATGTTGCGTTTTCAAGTCATTAGCATGGAAGGGATGAAACTGATCAAATGCGACACTTAGAAATTATTGCATGAAAAGCAGTATATTCATTTTTCAAATTTCCTCGGTAAAAAATAAATAAGAATTACCACTGGCCAAAACCAATCCAAACTTTTCTCTGAGACAGAGCAGCTGTTATGAAAGTTCAATAAGCAAGTTTTAGGTCACTTTAGTGTACATAAAACACAAATTTTTAACAATGATCATGAGGACACACATGTTATAGGCTCATAAAAAATACGCTGATTTAACCTAAAATAACCCAACACTGTGACTTATACGTATAGGACCAGAAGAAACGTTCTTCAGTTATGTTACAGTAACCATTGTGAGTAGTAAACTAGGCGCAGCATTACCCACACAACCTGATTAATAAGAGATGGCTTTTTTGAGGAAAATACATTTTAAATTTCAGGAAAGTGACAAGAGAGATGAGAAGGGCTGAGCAAAGAGAGAGAGAGAGAGAGAGTGAGTGAGAGAGGTGAACCACGTTTTAAATCTTGCAATCAAGGTGGGCAGGAAGCGTACGGCACCTAGACGTATCTCGCATTTGCCTGACAGTAGAGGATTCCAAGATTCTGTACTAAGCACAGGTATGTTCACACCCTGAGTATGCTCCACTTTCTTCGATTGCCTGTTCTACGTCTCATCTACGACTTCTTAGCAGAATAGAGAACAGGCAACATGGCTCATCTCTCGCCAGGACCCAGCCTGGACAGATCTGTCATTTCAGCGAAGCCTTCAACACAGGAGGGATGTGGGTAGCCTTACAGTTATGTACAAGGCCAATATTGTCAAAGTACTACACATGGCTCCACTCCGAGGACAACGAGAATTCAGCTTCTACACACCAAGACGGGCAGCAGACAACAACTACACTCTGGCTGTAGCCTTCTCCAAAACATAACTTCATCTGAAATCATTTGTTCCTAGGATTACTCGAATCTGGAAAATATGGAACACGTTCATACAGAATGATGACATCAGCAAAATAGTCAGATGACAAATGAAATCGCTGGTCCACAGATGACTTCAGCTTCATCCTGTACCCTATTTGTATATCTCTTAACAATATATAGGATGTCAAATGAGCTGATGAGGTAACAGCTCATAGCTTATAAATAAAGTTAGGAACCCAAACTCAACCTGTGAAAGAGAGAGAGGGAGAGAGGGAGAGAAAACACATAAAAGTTGCGATTGTGTAATCATAGATCAAAAAGGAAAACAATTCATGATTCTTTGGATTAAAATATAAAGTAAATATACAGAGGATAATATAAAATCACATAAGAAAACTGAAACTGACTCACCAGTTACTGTTAACTGTGTGAAAGTAGCTAAAGAAAGAACAAGCTCTCAAGAACTAGAATAGATTAAAGGAATAAAATAAGAAATATGAGAAGCACATTTGCATTTGCACATGAGTCAGTAAAGAAATGTGTTACGAAATTAATGAGTATATGAAGCGAACTCTTTCCTAGTATGTTATGTTAAGGAAAAGTAAATTACTCTCAGTGAATAAAATAATATTTTTGAACTGATTAAAATGCAGGATTAAGCAAGATTACAGTAAGACGCAACTGCAACAAAATAGAAAAACAAAATATTCAGAAACCAAACAAGTCAAATGCCACAGAATGAAATATAAACACTGAAGCTTCGCTCTCACTGAAACATGTAAAATTAACACTTGTGTACAAGACTTGCTTACTGTGAAACAGGTAAAATTAACACTTGTGTACAAGACTTGCTTACTGTGAAACAGGTAAAATTAACACTTGTGTACAAGACTTGCTTACTGTGAAACAGGTAAAATTAACACTTGTGTACAAGACTTGCTTACTGTGAAACAGGTAAAATTAACACTTGTGTACAAGACTTGCTTACTGTGAAACAGGTAAAATTAACACTTGTGTACAAGACTTGCTTACTGTGAAACAGGTAAAATTAACACTTGTGTACAAGACTTGCTTACTGTGAAACAGGTAAAATTAACACTTGTGTACAAGACTTGCTTACTGTGAAACAGGTAAAATTAACACTTGTGTACAAGACTTGCTTACTGTGAAACAGGTAAAATTAACACTTGTGTACAAGACTTGCTTACTGTGAAACAGGTAAAATTAACACTTGTGTACAAGACTTGCTTACTGTGAAACAGGTAAAATTAATACTTGTGTACAAGACTTGCTTACTGTGAAACAGGTAAAATTAATACTTGTGTACAAGACTTGCTTACTGTGAAACAGGTAAAATTAACACTTGTGTACAAGACTTGCTTACTGTGAAACAGGTAAAATTAACACTTGTGTACAAGACTTGCTTACTGTGAAACAGGTAAAATTAACACTTGTGTACAAGACTTGCTTACTGTGAAACAGGTAAAATTAACACTTGTGTACAAGACTTGCTTACTGTGAAACAGGTAAAATTAATACTTGTGTACAAGACTTGCTTTCTGTGAAACAGGTAAAATTAACACTTGTGTACAAGACTTGCTTACTGTGAAACAGGTAAAATTAACACTTGTGTACAAGACTTGCTTACTGTGAAACAGGTAAAATTAACACTTGTGTACAAGACTTGCTTACTGTGAAACAGGTAAAATTAATACTTGTGTACAAGACTTGCTTACTGTGAAACAGGTAAAATTAATACTTGTGTACAAGACTTGCTTACTGTGAAACAGGTAAAATTAACACTTGTGTACAAGACTTGCTTACTGTGAAACAGGTAAAATTAACACTTGTGTACAAGACTTGCTTACTGTGAAACAGGTAAAATTAACACTTGTGTACAAGACTTGCTTACTGTGAAACAGGTAAAATTAACACTTGTGTACAAGACTTGCTTACTGTGAAACAGGTAAAATTAATACTTGTGTACAAGACTTGCTTTCTGTGAAACAGGTAAAATTAACACTTGTGTACAAGACTTGCTTACTGTGAAACAGGTAAAATTAACACTTGTGTACAAGACTTGCTTACTGTGAAACAGGTAAAATTAACACTTGTGTACAAGACTTGCTTACTGTGAAACAGGTAAAATTAACACTTGTGTACAAGACTTGCTTACTGTGAAACAGGTAAAATTAATACTTGTGTACAAGACTTGCTTACTGTGAAACAGGTAAAATTAATACTTGTGTACAAGACTTGCTTACTGTGAAACAGGTAAAATTAATACTTGTGTACCAGACTTGCTTACTGTGAAACAGGTAAAATTAATACTTGTGTACAAGACTTGCTTACTGTGAAACAGGTAAAATTAATACTTGTGTACAAGACTTGCTTACTGTGAAACAGGTAAAATTAACACTTGTGTACAAGACTTGCTTACTGTGAAACAGGTAAAATTAACACTTGTGTACAAGACTTGCTTACTGTGAAACAGGTAAAATTAACACTTGTGTACAAGACTTGCTTACTGTGAAACAGGTAAAATTAACACTTGTGTACAAGACTTGCTTACTGTGAAACAGGTAAAATTAACACTTGTGTACAAGACTTGCTTACTGTGAAACAGGTAAAATTAACACTTGTGTACAAGACTTGCTTACTGTGAAACAGGTAAAATTAATACTTGTGAGAAGACTTGCTTACTGTGAAACAGGTAAAATTAATACTTGTGAGAAGACTTGCTTACTGTGAAACAGGTAAAATTAACACTTGTGTACAAGACTTGCTTACTGTGAAACAGGTAAAATTAACACTTGTGTACAAGATTTGCTTACTGTGAAACAGGTAAAATTAACACTTGTGTACAAGACTTGCTTGCTGTGAAACAGGTAAAATTAACACTTGTGTACAAGACTTGCTTACTGAGAAACATGTAAAATTAATACTTGTGTACAAGACTTGCTTACTGTGAAACAGGTAAAATTAACACTTGTGTACAAGACTTGCTTACTGTGAAACAGGTAAAATTAACACTTGTGTACAAGACTTGCTTACTGTGAAACAGGCAAAATTGACACTTGTGTACAAGACTTGCTTACTGTGAAACAGGTAAAATTGACAATTGTGTACAAGACTTGCTTACTGTGAAACAGGTAAAATTAACGCTTGTGTACAAGACTTGCTTACTGATAAATAGGGATTTGTGCACATTTTTCTGCAATAGTCATTTATATTAGAAAATAATTGAAGAAATGTAGATGAATAACAGTTAAGGCATATAAATGAAATTAAGCAAAGCACATTATGGCAGAATCCCGAACAAAACAAAACAGAGTGACATGAAGAAACTGTTTAACAGACTAGAAATAAATTGTAAAATCATACTTGGGCAAAACAATGCAAATAAAAATTAGCAGTAGTGCAGAGTATAATATATATGTAAGGAATATTTCATATTATTGTGATCACGAACAAGTAGTATTGATCAATAACAATACTGCACTAGCCAAGGACTCGAACCCATGCTGCTTTGGCCTGCCTCATGGTAGGCAAAAACACATGACGCCCATATCCACTGGACCATACGATCCTTAAAGAGTACTGCATCCAACGGAACTGAATGTTGTACTCGCTACCCAAGGACACATGATGGTGTGGATGACTCTAGGCTAATTTCATTCTAGCAGTATTTTATATTATTGTGACCACGAACGAGTGGTATTGATCAATAACACCATCGTGTGTCCTTGGGTAGCGAGTACAACATTCAGTTCCGCTGGATGCGCTACTGTTAAAGATCATATGGTCCAGTGGATTAGTGCGTCATGTGTTTTCGCCCACCATGGGGCAGGCCAAAGCAGCATGGGTTCGAGTCCTTGGCTAGTGCAGTGTTGTTATATGTAAGGAAAAATAAGGCTTTATATCCAGAAACAATAATATGGACAGTATGTAACACCTAACTAATGAACAGGACACAATACAAGTAAATTAATCACTGTTTACAGGAAATCTACTTGAATTCTAGTTGAATGTCATCACGTAAAGTAGCAAAAGTAAATAAATAAGATAATACTTGAGTGCATGGAATCATGGCCCTGATGGTGGCAGGTCCAGCGCTTTACCACTGTATCTACTACCACCAGGGCTAGAGTTCGATCCTCCCGTCCATCATTCTGCTTATCCATTTACAGTTATTTATTACTACTTAAACTGAGTTCGTAGACAATATGGTTTTGAAAACAGTAGGACAGATTAACTGCGATAGCTACCGAGCTGTGGGGGAAGAGTTAGTAGGATCACTGGAGGTGCCACTGATGGAGATAGGCGCAGACTTTCTGCTTCTGAATCTTTCCTATTTAGAAGCCCGGTAGATCAGCGGTAAAGCGCTGGTCCTGCCACCAGCAGGGCCACGATTCGATCCCCCTGTCTAGCTTTGTATTTATTCATCTACAGAAGTTTATTATAACAATAATGAAATTGTTTAAAAACGTGTATTAACTAGAGAATGCCTCTTCTGATTGACTTCAAACCCTAAATGCTGATGTATCTTGAAGGATTTTTGTACTAGTTTTGGGCTGTATATGGGTGCCAGTTTCCCAATTTTTAGCCAGATTTATCAAATTAGATATTTTAAAAACAAAAATTCTCTTTTTATGGAGTTTTAAATTTAACCATGGCAAATTTTCTATTTTCGGAACATTCTAGGAAAATATTTTCTTTTCTTCCTCAGAAGTTGTTTATTGCTAGAGAAAAGTTTTCTTTGTAAAGTAAAAGGACACAAATGCAACTAATGTGACTTTTTATTGTGGCAACGTTTCGCTCTCCAGGAGCTTTACCAAGCCATTACAAACAATACATGGACACAGAGGGTATATAAAGGCTCAGAGTGAGGTGCAATACTAGTGAGGTACCATTTCGATGTTCACTAGTGGTAGTAGTAGTAGTAGTAGTAGTAGTAGTAGTAGTAGTAGTAGTAGTAGTAGTAGTAGTAGTAGTAGTAGTAGTAGTAGTAGTAGTAGTAGTGACAAAAGTAATACTCATGTACGAATTAATTGCTCTACCATATTGTATTACTTTTGTCACTACTACTACTACTACTACTACTACTACTACTACTACTACTACTACTACTACTACTACCACTACTAGTGAACATCGAAATGTTACCTCACTAGTATTGCACCTCACTCTGAGCCTTTATGTACCCTCTGTGTCCATGTATTGTTTGTAATGGCTTGATAAAGCTCCTGGAGAGCGAAACGTTGCCACAATAAAAAGTCACATTAGTTGCATTTGTGTCCTTTTACTTTACATATTGTCGGTAATTCTACCAACTTTATTACAAAGTTTTCTTTGATGGACACGAAATTTTCAATGCTGGTATACTGTATCTAGAACAAGATTCATGGTGTTCTTTGCACAATGTTACACAGCTTATTCCCATGTGTTGTTTCCCTGTGATAACTGCAGACAGTGTCCTCTAATCATTTTATTGTTGCAACGTTTCGCTTTTCAGGAGCTTTGTCAAGCCATTATGTAAATGAACACATGTGCAACTAACGCGACGTTAGTTGCACATGTGTTCATTTGTGCAACTAACGCGACGTTAGTTGCACATGTGTTCATTTGTGCAACTAACGTGACGTTAGTTGCACAAATGTTCTTTACCTCAAAGTTGTCACATTAGTTGCACATGTGTCTCTAAGTAGCTTCAAAATTTTCAATACATGCATACCAAACTTTGTAGAAGGATGATGGTGTATTTAATGGAATGTGTAGGCACCATTTTCCCACTTTTAATATCGAAATAGCAAAGTATATTTTAGACTACTCCATTATTATGCCTTGATGCTGGTAAGGGGCTTCTGATCGAAGGAAATGGATCTATCTCACCCTTGCTAGGATTGACTCTGTATACCTGTCATCCCGCAGGCTCTGTATGACCACTGTGGGTTATACACTGTCTTCTGATTAAGAACATAAGAACATAAGAAAGGAGGATCACTGCAGAAGGCCTGTTGGCTAATACTCGGCAGGTCCTTTACAATCCATCCCACTAGCAAAATGAAGAAATGGTATGGTGATACCGACAAGATGTGGAAAAAGACACTTATGTAGAGTTCAGGACATTTATTAAAGGAAACGTTTCGCCACAAGTGGCTTCTTCATTCCTGACTGAAGAAGCCACTTGTGGCGAAACGTTTCCTTTAATAAATGTCCTGAACTGTACATAAGTGTCTTTTTCCACTAACAAAATATTTGCCCAACCCAATTTTCAATGCTCCCCAAGAAATAAGGTCTGATAATTCTATCCACTCATTTGCAAGTCCCACTCAAATCCAACCCCTCCCACTCATATATTTATCCAACCTAAATTTGACGCTACCTAAAGTCCTAGCCTCAATAACTCAACTAGGTAGACTGTTCCACTCATCATCTACCCTATTTCCAAACCAATACTTTCCTATGTCCTTTCTAAATTTAAACTTGTCTAATTTAAATCCATTACAGCGGGAAAAATCCATTACTGCCATTAAAAGAAAACCTTTCTCGGCGTCATCGTTGCTGCTCCCTATGATATGAGTGAAACATTTTAAGGCTGAGTAAGTTGTTGGATGCTGCACAATGGCGCTATATAAGGCTCCATCCTGTCACTTCATCTCCATATTGTTTCATACTATGGAACAATGCTCTTCTCCAGACTGAGGGACTGACCACCTCAAAACTTTAAGGGTGATGGACTGATTACATCGTCTTCAAGTCTCTTCTGCTTCTATCAACTTTTCTGTACTCGACTGAAGAAGCCTACTGTGTAGGCGAAACGTTTCGAAATAAAGATACCTAACTGTTGCATATGTGTCTTACCTAACAACAAGCTAAAAATAATTTTTACTTTTAGTGCAGATATGCTTATCTCGAAGGTAAGGCCAGTAGGCCTTCTGCAGTTCCTCCATTATTATGTTCTTAATTAGACACATGTGCAATATCTGAGTACCTTCATTTGTAGACGTATCACTGTCCAGTGGCTTTACCAACACAATACAATCACATACTGTACTGTATAACTGTGTACAAAAGATGAGTTAATCAGCCTTTGAGTTGAAGAATCTGAAGCACAGGCAGGAACTGTCGCTTACATACTGCCATCAGGTCCATCCTGGTCCACCCCTCGGGTAGCTCATACCCGAGGGATGGACCAGGAGTAAGCACAAAGGTTGTGGACATGTCTCCTGTACCATGATTCCATGATGTTGCAGTGTTTGACACTATGTGTCAGGCATTATGTCACCACTGAATGGCGAAACGTCTACAAATAGACACCCAGATGTTGTACATGTGTCACACTCTTCATCTTGTCGGTAATACATGCCAATCATGTACGATAATTGGTTTCTGTGAAATAATTAAAGAAAGTCTCTTCTGATCTTCTGATAATTTTATTTGATCTTTATAGGTTATCCTATGATAAATCAACATAATATACTTTTATGTGCCAATAACATCGATGTGCTTTAAGATTATTATCAGTAATGTTAATGTTATGTACGTAGATCTTGAATGAAACGTACTGTACTTGATTAAAAAGAAGAGAAATCCTCTTAAATTTCAATTCAAAGATAATGTTTCTTAACGGATGTTTTTAATTAGATCTGGGCTGTATATTCCCTAATTTGCCATTTCTTTTTGAAGAAATTTGAAGACTAGTTTCCATGTGATAACTTGTGAATGCATCTCCTTCTTCTTCTTCTTCTTCTTCTTCTTATGACCAGAGCTTTGGTAAGATGGGTAAGGAAGAAGGATGGGTAAGGATGGAAATATTGGAAAAGGGTGGGAGGGGGGAGAGAGGTAGGATATAAAAGGTAAGTGGCCCAACCACTTTGGTGTAATTTAAAAAGTGTATGTGAAATGATGAGATATTCTTTAAGGGGTATAACACTAACCCATCAGAGTCACATAGATATAATAGGTATATAACTACATGACTCTGAATTGGTAGTAATTATACAAGTTGCAATTTTTTTTTTTTTTTTTTTTTTTTTTTTTGCGATTGCACAACGGATATTTATGCGACAATGAAGGCAATAATTTTCTGGCCACTTTATAGAATTACGTGACAATGGCCTCTTACAGGTGGTGTCCAGCCATGGTAAATAGCATAATTTTTACATCAGTTAAGAACGTGTCTTCAACTATTGTGTTAATTGTGAAGTGTTCCAGGCACTGGAACACTTCACAATTAACACAGTGTCAGTCTGTAGTTTCGTTATAGCAGCATAAGTAGGTTAATTAACAGTAGTATTTTTTCAGGTCTTCTTTGATCTTCTTGGACAAGATTACCTTTTTTCCAGGACATTTGGCCGTAAGAGTATGGTAATTACTCTTGCAGTTTAGGAAAGGAGGAACAGTAGTGGTGGTACATGATTTGTAGTCGTGGCCCTCTTTCTCTCAAGTAGAACAGATCTTCTTGTCCTTGATGTGGAAGTCCTTGGTGGTGTGTTTGTAAGAATAACAGGTCCAGCAGGGAGAGATATGTTTAAAGCGTTCAGGCTCGATGTGGCTAGGGTGTATAAAGTAGTATGGAATGGCCAGTCTGTCAGAAAGAGCTTGGGCAGCCAAAGCGATGTCCTTAAAAGTGATCTTGAGCATAGAGGAGGCGTTGAGTATCTTTGTAATCATGTCCACTGAGGCCCAGACATTCTGTTCCTCAATGGTTGACTTGAGTTCTTCGTTAGAGAGGCAGTAACGCTCCAGTCAAGTCTTTTCACTCAAGTAATGAGAGTTGGAGATTAAAAAGCCACAGTCGTTCAGTCTTGATGGCAGTAGTAGATAGGATTTTTTCGGCCTCGTCGTAGATATAAGCGACAGGGAAGCCGTCTTTCAGAGTCAAATTGCCTGAGAACTTGACCACTGCTTTTAAGAGCAGCTGCAATTGCAAGCTTCGAGGCATAGTTCATCATGGAACTAGTAGGTTTAATCGTCACACGGTGAGACATTGTGGAAGGGCAGAGTGTCACTCGTGGAGTGTAAAATTTCCCTCTCCAACGGGGATCAAAGGGAGACTTCTTGAGAGTAGAGCGAATGTGTCTTGCCAGTAGCAAGATCAGATTTAAACACCATTTAGTATTCATGTTCACTACAATATTCTCCAGATGAAAATCAACTCAACAATCCCTCTATTGCCCGTTTCCCAATTTTAATTCTTCGAATTTTCTTCATAACATTCGCCTCACACTTTGCACTCATACAAGACATTGCTGCTGCCCGAGCTTCCAGCAACGTTTAAATTCCAAACCTCACACCTATATAAGTATTGAAACCACAAGAATCTTTAACAGAACATTTTTCTTTTTGTCTCCGTAGACAGACTTCTTACTTTACACTAATGCCTTAATTAATACACCTTCCGTTTTTCCCTTCCTTCGTCTGTTCTACACCATGCCTAAATGTTGTGTCTATGCCAGCATATCTGAATACATTCAGTTTCTTTACACTCCCTTCAATCTGATATCCACTCATTTTTGCCTAGACTTTTATGTCTATTAATTCTACTCAATCATATATACTCTCTGAGTATAAACTCTATATTTGGACAGTGTAATAATACATTTGGGTTAGAAGTTAAAAACATAAAAATATAAATTAAAACACAAACAAATTTTGAAGAGAAAAAGAATATAAACTTTTTTAGGATGGCTTCAAATGTTCCTCTCTTCACTGTGAAAATTTCTTTTATATGAGTTTCTTTCACCAGCAAATGAAAATATAAATAAAGTTGCTGAGCAAAAGGATTTTCCATTTCCTTCACAATGACACAGTTGGAGCCTGCAGTAGTTGTTGGCTCTTCAATGGTGCTCCATGTTCCTGCACCAGCTGTGTGCCAGGCACAATGGTGCCCCATGTTCCTGCACCAGCTGTGTGCCAGGCACAATGGTGCTCCATGTTCCTGCACCAGCTGTGTGCCAGGCACAAATATATTTCTGGTCGAAAATTGTATAAAAAAAATACTCGCACTGGAAAAGTTTTACGCACGAGTATTTGATTAAATCACGTTATCCCAAGCTTAACCTTACCTACAGTAACTATACAACCACGCACTAGCACTCACTAACTATTCAACTACAAGTCACTATTTACCAGCACTCACTAATTACTCCATCGCACATATCACTCGCCAGCACACACTAACTATTCCACAAAATACTGCTACTAACCATACACTAAATACTCACTACATACATACACACCAGCACTCACTACATACATGCACACCAGCACTCACTACATACATACACACCAGCACTCACTACATACATACATACCTGCACTCACTACATACATACACACCAGCACTCACTGTAAACATACACATCGGCACTCATTACATATATACACACATGCACTCACTACATACATACACACCTGTACTTACTACATACACACTAGCACTCACTATATACATACACCCCAGCACTCACTACATATATACACACCAGCACTCACTATATACATGCACACCTGCACTTACTACATACAATCACACCAGCACTCACCTCATACATGCTAAACAGCACTCACTACATACATGCACATCAGCACTCACTACATACATACACACGTCCACTCACTACATACAAATACACCTGCACTCACTACATACATACACACCTGCACTCACTACATACACACACACGTGCACTCAATACATTCATACACACAAGCACTCACTACATACATACACACCTGAACTCACTACATACATTCAACTAATCACTCACTACATACACACACACGTGCACTCAATACATTCATACACACAAGCACTCACTACATACATACACACCTGAACTCACTACATACATACACACTAGCACGCAGTACATACATATATCCCAGCACTCACTACATACACACCAACACTCAGTACATTCATACACATCAGCACTCACTACATGCGTACACGCCTGCACTCACTACATACATAAACACCAACACTCACTACATACATACACATCAGCACTCACTACATATATACATACGCACCTACACTCATTACATACATAGACACCTGCACTCTATATACACACTAGCACTCACTACATACATACAATCCAGCACACTCTACTTACATACACACCAGCACTTACCATATAACGGCACACCTGCACTCACTACATACATGCACACCTGCACTCATTACATACACACCAGGTGTGTATGTATGTACGTAGTAAGTGTAGGTGTGTATGTATGTAATGAGTGCTGATGTGTATGTATGTAGTGACTGTTGGTGTTTATATATGAAGTGAGTGCTGGTGTGTATGTTTATAGTGAGTGCTGGTGTGTATGTATGTAGTGGGTGCACGTGTGTATGTATGTATGTACTGAGTGCTGGTGTGTATGTATGTAGTGAGTGCTGATGTGCATGTACGTAGTGAGTGGAAATAAATGGTATCAAATACCGACTCAGTGGAAATATAAACACATATGCAGTATAATGTGATCCTTTATTGACAACGTTTCACCCACACAGTGGGCTTTTTCAAGTCACACACAGATCTACCTGGGGTGGAAGGTACGGGAGTATTTATAGTCATACAAATACTCCCGCACCTTCCACCCCAGGTAGATCTGTGTGTGACTTGAAAAAGCCCACTGTGTGGGTGAAACGTTGTCAATAAAGGATCACATTATACTGCATATGTGTTTATATTTCTACGTAGTGAGTGCTGTTTAGCATGCATGAGGTGAGTGCTGGTGTGATTGTATGTATTAAGTGCAGTTGTGCATGTATAGAGTGAGTGCTGGTGTGTGTATATATAGTGAGTGCTGGGGAGTATATATTTAGTGAGTGCTATTGTGTATGTAGTGAGTATAGGTGTGTATGTATGTAGTGACTGCAGGTGTGTATATATGTATTGAGTGCTGGTGTGCATGTATGTAGTGAGTGTTGATGTGATCGTATGTAGTGAGAGCAGGTGTGCATGTATATAGTGAGTGCTGATGTGCATGTATGTAGTGAGTGCTGGTGAGTAAGTATGTAGTGAGTGCTGGGGTGCATGTATGTACTGAGTGCTAGTGTGTATGTAGTGAGTGCTGGTATATATGTATGTAGTGAGTGCAGGTGTGTATGTATGTATCGAGTGCTGATGTGTATATAACTAGTGAGTGTTGGTATATATGTAAGTAGGGAGTGCTGGTGTGTATGATTATAGTGAGTGCTGGTGTGTATGTATGTAGTGAGTGCAGATATGTATGTATGTAGTGAGTGCTGGTGTGCACGTATGTAGTGAGTGCTGATGTGTATGTATGTAGTGAGTACTGGTCTGTATGTATGTAGTGAGCGCTGGTATGTATATGTAGCGAGTGCTGGTGTGTATGTATGTAGTGAGTGCAGGTGTGCCTTTATCTAGAGAATGCAGGTGTGCATGTATGAAGTGAGTGCAGGTGTGCATGTATATAGTGAGTGCTGGTGTGAATGTATGCAGTTAGTGCTAGGGTGCATGTGTGTAGTGAGTGCTAGTGTATATGTAGTGAGTGCAGGTGTGTTTGTATGTAGCAGGTGCAGGTGTGAAGGCATGTATGTAGTAAGTGCTCATGTATATATATGTAGAGTGCTGGTGTGCATGCATGTAGTGAGTGCAGGTGTGTATGTATATAGTGAGTGCTGATGTGTATGAATGTAGCGAGTGTTGGTTTGTATGTATGTAGTGAGGGCAGGTGTGTATGTATGTAGCGAGTGCTGGTGTGTATATATGTAGTGAGTGCTGGTGTGTATGTATGTAGTGAGTGCTGGTGTGTATGTATGTAGTGAGTGCAGGTTGGCATGCATGTAGTGAGTGCTGGTGAGTATGTATGTAGTGAGTTCTAGAGTGTATGTTTGTAGTGAGTGTTGGTGTGCATGTATGTAGTCAGTGCTCGTGTGTATGTACGTAGTGAGTGCTCATGTGCATGTACGTAGTTAGTGCTGATGTGTATATATGTAGTGAGTTCTGGTGTGTATGTATGTAGTAAGTGCTGGTATGCATGTATTTAGTGAGTGCTGGTGTGTATGTATATAGTGAGTGCTGGTGTGTATGTATGTAGCGAGTGCTGGTGTGCATGTATGTAGTTAGTGCTGATGTGTATATATATAGTGAGTTCTGGTGTGTATGTATGTAGTAAGTGCTGGTATGTATGTATTTAGTGAGTGCTGGTGTGTATGTATATAGTGAGTGCTGGAGTGTATGTATGTAATGAGTGCAGGCGTGTATGCATGTAGTGAGTGCTGATGTGTTTGAATGTACAGAGTGTTGGTGTGTATGTATGTAGTGAGTGCAGGTTGGCATGCATGTAGTGAGTGCTGGTGAGTATGTATGTAGTGACTTCTGGTGTGTATGTTTGTAGTGAGTGTTGGTGTGCATGTATGTAGTGAGTGCTGATGTGCATGTACGTAGTGAGTGCTGGTGTGCATGTATGTAGTTAGTGTTGAAGTGTATATTTGTAGTGAGTTCTGGTGTGTATGCATGTAGTAAGTGCTGGTATGTATGTATTTAATGAGTGCTGGTGTGTATGTATGTAGTGAGTGCTGGTGTGTATGTATGTAATGAGTGCAGGTGTGCATGTATGTAGTTAGTGCAGGTGTGCCTGTATATGGTTAGTGCTGGCGTGTATGTATGTAATGAGTGCAGGTGTGAATGTATATATGTAGTGAGTGCTGATGTGTATGTATGTACTGAGTGTTGGTGTGTATGTATGAAGTGAGTGCTGGGGTGTATGTATGTATGTAGTGAGTGGTGGAGTGTATGTATTGAGTGCTGGGATGTATATATGTACTGTGTGCTAGTGTGTATGTATGTAGTGAGTGCTGGTGTGTATGTATGTAGTGAGTGCTGGTGTGTATGTTTATAGTGAGTGCTTGTTTCTATGTATGTATTGAGTGCACGTGTGTGTATGTAGTGAGTGCAGGTGTGTATGTACGTAGTGAATGCAGGTGTGTATGTATGAAGTGAGTGCAGATGTGTATGTATGTAGAAAGTGTCGGTGTGTATGCATGAAGTGAGTGCTGGTGTGTATGTATGTTGTGAGTGCAGGTATGTATATATGTATGTAGTGAGTGCTGGTGTGTATGTATGTATTGAATGCTGGTGTGTATGTATGTAGTGAGTGCTGGTGTGCGTGCATGTAATGAGTGCTGGTGTGTGTGCATGTAATGAGTGCTGGTGTGTGTGTGTGTACGTATGTAGTGAGTGCTGGTGTGTATATATGTAGCGCGTGCTGGTGTGTATGTATGTAGTGAGTGCAGGTGTGTATGTATGTAGTGAGTGCAGTTGTGCATGCATATGTTGAGTGCTGGTGAGAATATATGTAGTTAGTGCTGGTGTGTATGTATGTAGTAAGTGCTGGGGTGTATGTACGTAATAAGTGCTAGTGAGTATACAGTGAGTGCAGGTGTGTATGTATGTATTGAGTGCAGGTGTGTTTGTATGTAGTGATTGCCGATATGTATGTATGTAGTGAGTGTTGGTGTGTATGTATGTGTTGAGTGCTTGTGTGTATGTTTATAGTGAGTGCAGGTATGTATGTATGTAGTGAGTGCTGGTGAGCATGTATGTAGTGAGTTGTGGTGTGTATGTATGTAGTGAGTGCAGGTATGTATGTATGTAGTGAGTGCTTGAGTGTATGTTTACAGTGAGTGCTGGTGTGCATGTATGTAGTGAGTGCTGGTGTGTATGTACGAATTGAGTGCTAGTGTGTATTTAGTGAGTGCAGGTGCGAATGTACGTAATGAGCGCAGGTGTGTGTGTATATATGTAGTGAGTGCTGATGTGTATGTAGTGAGTGTTGGTGCTTATGTATGTAGT
Source organism: Cherax quadricarinatus (assembly GCF_038502225.1). NCBI lineage: Eukaryota > Metazoa > Arthropoda > Malacostraca > Decapoda > Parastacidae > Cherax > Cherax quadricarinatus. Next base: position 28,706,437 of record NC_091329.1, on the reverse strand, counting down.
GAGTGCAGGCGTGTATGCATGTAGTGTGTGCTGATGTGTATAAGTGTATTGAGTGTTGCTGTGAAAATTTGTAGTGAGTGCTGCGTGTATTTTCATAGTGAGTGCAGGTATGTATGTATGAAGTGAGTGCTGGTGTGCATGTATGTAGTGAGTTGTGGTGTGTATGTATGTAGTGAGTGCAGGTATGTATGTATGTAGTGAGTGCTTGGGAGTATGTATGCAGTGAGTGCTGGGGTGTATGTACGTATGTAGTGAGTGGTGGTGTGTATGAATGTAGTGAGTGCTGAGGTGAATGTAAGTAGTGAGTGCTGGTTTGTATGTTTATAGTGAGTGCTTGTGTGTATGTATGTATTGAGTGCACGTGTGTGTTTATGTAGTGAGTGCTGGTGTGTATATATGTAGTGAGTGCTAGTGAGTATGTATGTAGTGAGTGCAGGTGTGTATGAATGTAGTGAGTGCAGGTGTATATGAATATAGTGAGTGCTGGTGTGTATATATGTAGTGATTGCTGAGGTGAATGTAAGTAGTGAGAGCTGGTGTGTATGTTTACAGTGAGTGCTTGAGTGTATGTATGTATTGAGTGCACGTGTGCGTTTATGTAGAGAGTGCTGGTGTGTATGTATGTAGTGAGTGCAGACAAGTATGTATGTATGTAGTGAGTGTTGGTGTGCATATATGTAGTGAGTGCTGGTGTGCATGTATGAAGTTAGTGCTGATGTGTTTATATGTAGTGAGTTCTGGTGAGTATGTATGTAGTGAGTGCTGGTGTGTTTGTATGTAATGAGAGCAGATGTGCATGTGTGTAGTGAGTGCAGGTGTTTCTGTATATGGTGAGTGCTGGTATGTATGTAAGTAGAGAGTGCTGGATTGTATGTATGTAGTGAGTCCTAGTGTGTATAGAGAGTGCAAGTGTTTATGTATGTAATGAGAGCAGGTGTTTATGTATATATGTAGTGAGTGCTGATGTGTGTGTATGTAGTGAGTGTTGGTGTGTATGTATGTAGTGTGTGCTGGTGTGTATGTTTATAGCGAGAGCTTGGGTGTATGTATGCAGTGAGTGCTGGTGTGTATGTATGAAGTGAGTGATGGGGTGTATGAATGTATGTAGTGAGTGGTGGTGTGTATGTATTGAGTGCTGGGATGTATGTATGTACTGCGTGCTAGTGTGTATGTATGTAGTGAGTTCAGGTGTATATGTATGTAGTGAATGCAGGTGTATATGAATATAGTGGGTGCTGGTGTGTATGTATGTAGTGAGTGCTGAGGGGAATGTATGTAGTGAGTGCTGGTGTGTATGTTTATAGTGAGTGCTTGTGTGTATGTATGTATTGAGTGCACGCATGTGTGTATGTAGTGAGTGCAGGTGTGTATGTATGTAGTGAGTGCAGGTGTGTATGTATGTAGTGAGTGCTGATGTGTATGTATGTAGTAAGTGCTGGTGTGTATGTATGAAGTGAGTGCTGGTGAGTATGTTTGTAGTGAGTGCTGGTGTGTATGTATGTAGTGAGTGCACGTGTGTATGTATGTAGTGAGTGCTGGTGTGTATGTATGTAGTGAGTGCTGATGTGCATGCATGTAGTGAGTGCTGTTTAGCATCTGCCACGAAGTGAGTTTGTCTAATCCCTCCTGAAGTTCCGTGACATCTTTGTTTGAATAAATTATCCTACCTAACTTCGTGCCATCGGCGAATTTGCTCATATCACTAGTAATTCCCTCATCAAAGTCATTGATATATATTATAAACAACAACGGGACTAAGACTGATCCCTGTGGAAAGCCACTTGTTACAGATCCCTAGTCTAATTTAACCCAATTTAAGCATATTCTCTGCTTCCTATTGGTGAGCCATGACTCGATCCATGACAGCACTTTTCTCCAAATGCCATGAGCTGCCACTTTATCAGTCTCTGGTGCGGTTCTCTATCAAAAGCCTTACTAAAATCTAAATAAACAATATCGAATTCTTTATCATGATCAACGGCCTCAAAAGCTTTACTGAAGAAGGTTAATAAATTAGTTAGGCAGGAACGGCCCCTAGTGAATCCGTGCTGAGTATCATTAATCAAATTATGCTTATCCAGATGGCTTCTTATAATATCAGTTCTAATTGACTCTAGTAATTTGCCTACAATTGAGTTCAGGCTTATTGGGCGGTAATTTGACGGTAACGACTTATCCCCTGCTGTAAAAATAGGAATTACATTAGCTATCTTCCATATATCAGACACTACACCTGTTTGAAGAGAAATATTAAAATTATTAGTCAATGGTTCACGAAGTTCCATTTTGCACTCTTTAAGAACCCTTGAAAAAAAATTCATCAGGGTCCGGCTATTCATTTTGCTTCAGTCGGTCTATCTGTCTGATAACCAGTTCGCTAGTGACTGTGATATTGCATAATTTATCTTCTTCAGGCCCACTAAAAAACCTAATTAATGGGATATTATTAGTGTCTTCTTGAGCGAAAACCGAGAGAAAATAATTATTAAAAATAGAGCACATTTCATTCTCCTTGTCAGTAAGATGCCAAGTTATTTTTAAGGGGACCAATCTTGTCTCTTACTTTTGTTTTATAAACCTGGAATTTTTTGGGGGGTTAGCTTTCGAATTCCTCGCAACTTTAATTTCATAGTCCAGTTCAGCCTTTCGTATCCCCTTTTTAACGTCCCTCTTAACACTATAAATGCTGCCCAAAGAACATTCATCCCGTATAAAGAAATTAGATCGAATAGAAATAACCTAAAATGGATGAATAATAGGCTCAAATATCTTTTAGGACAAAAGAAAGGAATTTATAGGTGCATGAAAAGAGGTGAGGATCATCTTATGAATCAGTATATTGACATTAAGGGTGCGGTCAGGTGTAACATATCGACTTCTTTATTTTTCAACCGATTACGTTCATTTTTGGTGTACTATTAGAAGCTTATATCGAGTATCCTGTGCTGAAAAGAACGCTGTCATACTGATAGCTCTCTTCGTTACCCTAGTCCACAGATAATAAACGTTCTTTAACCCCATTGTAATCTGCTAAGCGATCTGGGACCATTACTGGATTATCCCTACTATCATACTTCCATTCAATGCTAAAGGTAATTGATTTGTGGTCACATGTGCCGAGTTCCTCTGTAATTTCTTTATTATTAACAAGGGTTTCCTTGTTTGCCAGAACCAAGTCAAGCAGGTTATTTTCCCTTGTAGGTTCTATCACAAACTGCTTCAAAAAACAGTCTTGTACTACTTCTAAAAAGTCGTTAGATTCTAAATTCCCAGTCAAGAAATTCCAATCTGACTAAAGTTAAAGTCCCCTAGAATTACTACGTTATCATGCCTTGTGGCCTTAACAATTTCCTCCTATAGTAGTGTATAGTATTAGGCTATAGGTTTAAAACTGGTTTTTCCGGCTGTTAAGCCTGGAGTAATTACATTCTGTTCGGGTAACTTCTTTCTATGGCTTGCTGTCCTATTGGAAATAGCAGCCGTTGGAACTAGTCTGTGGGGTAGGAGTCAAATTAGATAAGTTTAGATTTAGAAAGAATGTAGGAAAGTACTGGTTTGGAAATAGGATAGTTAATGAGTGGAACAGTCTACCTAGTAGGATTATTAAGCCTAAAACCAGGGTAGTTTCAAATTTAGGTTGGATAAATACATGAGTGAGAAAGGTTGGATTTGAGTCGGACTTGCACATAAGTAAATAGATTTATCAAAGCTTATTGCATGGGTAACGTTGAGAATGAGTTGGGCAAGTATTCTTGTGGAAAATATATAGTATATTTTCCGAAAATAGTGTATTGGTATGTAAATTAATAAAATATATTGCATTTAATAAAAATTATGTCATAAAAATGGGAAGCCTGTGCCTGCACAGACGAGACTCGCCATGTTTGAACGAGTTAACACAAACGTTAGTGAATAATGAGAAGAGTTTTTCGTGCTCTAGAGGTAAAAGTGGGCTGACACCTCTCAAATAGGAGGCGAAATTGTTGGATGTGCATTCCTGCATAACTTGAGATATCAGGCGACTGGACAAGACAGCTCCAGGAACCTCAGATAAGTCTTATGTTATAACTCTGGCCAGTGTTATTTTCATAGATAGACAGTGAGGGTTTCTGAGTATGATACAACTTAATCTTCAGTCAAATTGGTGAGTGATATTAAGATATATTCTCCTTCTGTTATGTATATTGTATATATATAATCAATTATTAATTTTAATATACAGTCCACAAATTTATATATATACCAGAATTCCTGGTGATGTATATTTCATTTGTAATTAATAGGTCTAGAGCAACTTGTGGATATGACAGTTGTAGGTATCGAAGGGGGACATTTTTTGTGACCTAGGTGTCCCAAATTCCTACTTGTCTATGTAACTCTGATAAATAATAATTATCTTTGTTATCATTTACTGTTATGTACATAATGAGTTACATTCAGATAAATGTAATTTTCCACATTTAATTTGCCCGTTGGTCCTTCTTGAACCGGAGGTAATTAGTGAAATCATAAATTTTTTAATTACTTAATAATTATATGTGAAATGACAGAAGGAGGTGGATGTTAAGTTCACAAATTTACTTAATGTGTAGTGGATTATAATTATTACAATGTTAATTTTGCTATGCCAAATTCTGGCAAGGATTTATATTAATTTGTATAATATTAATTTGATAAGACAATTCTGACCAAGATTTATATTAGTGTATGTGTAATTGATAAGCCAAGTAAAGTATGACTAAAGATTATATTAATGTGTATAATATTAATTTTGCTATGCCAAATTCTGACAAGGATTTATATTAGTTTGTATAATATTAATTTGATAAGACAATTCTGGCCAAGATTTATATCAGTGTATGTGTAATTACTAAGCTTAAGTGTAGCTAGCATTATTAATGTGTATTTAAAATTTATATTACAATTTTCTTACATGTGTAATTACTAAGCTCAAGTGTAGCTAGGATTTATTCAAAGGTAAGTTGTACTATTTACCATTATAAAGTGCATAATTTAGTACATAATCAGTGTCATTAATTAAGTTGAATTTAATACATTGCATCATGGCTGAAAATGAGGAAATTAATATAGAAGACAAACATGGAAAATAGAGCAAAGAAAGCATCACTGCAAGCTAGAAAGGGTCATGTAACCAAGGCATATAATAAATGTTTGGAATTAATGAATCAAGACACTGTGAACACTGATGATTTAAAATTGTATTTAGATGCTTTGGGGAATAGATATGATTCATACAAATTATATTACAACAAATATGAAGGAGATTTGTTAGTAAACTGTGTAGATGAGGCTGAAGTAGATCTCATGATTAATCAGTATTATGAATTAGAAGAAAAGATTCTTTCTTGTAAAAGTCAGGCCTTGAATAAATTAAAATGAGTAAACCAGGCAGTTAATCAGTCTACTCCTACAAATAATATGTCTTTGCCAAAACTCCCAGAATTATATTTACCTGTATTTAATCCAGGAGAAAATTGGGAGGAGTTTTGGTCAATTTTTAAAGCAGCTGTGCATGATAGGAGCGATCTAACCTGTGTAATTAAATTATTTTACCTCAAAGGACAGATAAGAGGCGATGCTCACATACTCATCCAAGCCTTTCCCAATGTAGATGACTCTTACAAGGAAGCAGTTGACTTGTTGAAGGTCACTTATGGTAATATAGAACAAAGTAGGTTGAATCTAGTGAATATCATTGTTAATTTAAAATCTCCAGATCACACTTACAAAGGTTTACAGCAGTTTAGAGTTAAACTGGAGAGCACTCTCAAAACTTCAAGTAATAAATATAATCTGAAGGAATCAGACTGGTTATTGAGTGCCATGGTACAGAATAAATTAAGCTGTAAAACACTTGAATAACTCTCGAATAAATATCACAAGGGTTATTTTGGTCTGGAGGAAATAAGACTAGGTCTACAAGAATTAATTGTGCAGTTGCAGACCAGCCAACTAACTCATTTTAAAGATGCAACACATAATAACTCTGAGGTATCTGTCAAGTTTCACAAAGAGAAAAAATATCCAAATGGTAATAATCAAAATTCATTTCCTAAAAATAGTTGCATAGGTACATATCAAGTAGCAGGAATCAGAAATAATGATTCTCCACAAGGTAAGAAGAATAAGTACCCTCCTAAGAGTAGCCCAGTTAATAAGAAACCAGTCAAAGAAAAGAGAGATTGTCTTTTCTGCAAGGGTACTCATTTTTCTAAGAATTGCAATGCATACAACTCATGGAATGATAAAGTTGAAAGATTGGAGGAACTTGACAGATGTATCAGGTGTTTGGGTAATCACAATGTAAAGGATTGTCATGCCAAATTAAACAACTGTTATCAATGTCAAAAAGGAAGACACCATATAGTCATGTGTAAGGGTCTATATGACAATGTTGATAATAATGATAATGTTGACAATCCTGACACAACAGTAGCTAATGTAAAAATTGCTGCTAATGTTAATAATGATGATTTTGCTGAAGTAGCCTTACCTGTGTTACAGGTAAAAATTGATGATAAAAGGCATAAATCAAAGAAATGTAAATGTATTATTGGACCAGGGATCCCAGCGTACTTTCATAAAACGTAAATGTCTTGATGGTATGAAAGTACAGATGGGAAATCCCACAACTTTAAAATTATCTTGTTTTCTGTCGGATAAAAGGTCTCAATTGTATGACACTGTTTATGTAACTGTCAGGTTGAGCAATGAGAAAAAACGTGTTAATGCAGTAATTGTAGATAGACTTCCAGAGAAAATATCTACAGTAGGGCTTAGTAAAACTACAGAAAGACTCTCACATAATGTAAATTTAGCACCTTCTGGTGTAAGTGATGATTCTGTAGGCCCAATAAATAATTTGTTAGGAAGTGACTATTATGCCTCCTTTGTAAAGGGTGTGGTAAAGAAATGTTGTGTCACCCTTTTGAAGACTGCAGGAAGCCATGTAATGTATGGTAGGATTCCTCATAATAATAATACATGACTAGAGGAAACTACAAATACCATAACTGTGTGTCTTACTCATGAAGTTGTACCCCAGTATAATTCTTCCATAGAGGATGGTGTTGAGCCAGTGCATAAATTGTGGGAATTAGACAGCATTGGAATAAATGTAAATGAAGAAAGTCCAGACGATTCTTTTACTCTGGAACAATACCTGAGAGATGCAAAATTTGAATCTGGACAATACTGGGTATGACTTCCGTGGAGACTGAACCATCCAGAATTGCCCACTAATTACAGAATGGCATATGGACAATTAAAGGCTCAGCTCCGCGAACTGAGTAAGACACCAGAATTGTTAACTGCCTATAATGATATAATTGCTGAACAATTAATTAATAAATTTATAGAAGAGGTACCTCCTGAGCAAGCCAAAATTTATGGTTGCTATTTGCCACATCAAGAAGTGAAGAAGGATTCTAAGACCACTGCTCTGAGAATTGTGTTTAATTGTAGTGCCAGGAGTAACAAAACTGTACCTAGTTTAAATGACTGTTTGATGACAGGTCTGTCGTTGACGGAAAACTTAGGAGATATGTTATTAAATTTCAGGATGAAGAATTATGCCTTTACGGCTGACATAAGTAAAGCTTTCCTAAGAGTGGGTTTACAAGAGGCTGACCGGGATTGTACCCGCTTCTTATGGCCTGAGAATCCTAGTGACCCACTTAGCCCTCTGAAAACCTTTCGCTTTAGGAGCGTATTATTTGGTGCTACATCCAGTCCGTTCCTACTTCAAGCGACGATAAATGCACACCTTAAACGTATGGAAAGTCCATTGAGTAAAGTAATGAGCAATTTTATGTGGACAATTTCCTGGGTGTGACGTCAACTGAAGAGGAACTGTTAATGACTTATAGAGAGGCTAATGAAATAATGCAAAGTGCAAATATGTCTCTGAGAGAATGGAATAGTAATTCGTCCAAATTAAAGGACAAAATAAGTAAAAATTACCCTGGAGATGAAGTGCCAAAATGTAGTAATGTATTGGGATTAACTTGGGATACTGAGAGAGATTTGTTAATGTTAAAACCAAATAATTACAGTATGCCCAATAAATTAACTAAGAGAGTTTTGCTTGCTGAAGTTTCCAAATGTTTTGATCCACTAGGTTTAGTGTCACCCCTTACTATAAGAGGGAAATTATTAATACAGGAAGCATGGAAACTTAAATGTACTTGGAATGAAATTCTACCTGAGGAATTCATTAACAGGTGGGATGAATTAATTGGTGATTATGAAAAAATTCCAATGTTGGAGTTCCCACGCCAGGTGGCCAATCCGAATGGGAAAAATGTACTCCACATTTTTTGTGATGCTTCAAAATTGGCATATGGAGCAGTTGCTTATCTTCAATGTAATAATGTTATTTCTCTTGTTATGTCTAAGGCTAAAGTGTCTCCAATTAAATCACGTACCTTGCATCAGTTGGAAATAACAGCCATTTATGTAGGTGTAAAATTAGCTAATTATATAAGAAATAAGTTGCAGGAGATAAATATTAGCGACACTGTAATTTGGTCTGATAATGAGGTATCCTTACAATGGATTCGTAATGGAAACAGTAAAATTGTGTACGTACAAAACAGTGTCACTGAAATTAATCAAATGCAAGAAAAGTATAATAGTTTGGGTCAGCATAGGTGATTTCTTGTCTCGAGGTTTACCTTATGCTAAATTTGTAAATGCTGTATCATGTTTGGTAAATAAAGCTAATTGGCCTGTACAAAAGGTGTATAATGCTCCTGTTGAAATTACTGTCACCACCGCTCCAATAGTTTGTCCTTCATTAGCCATTGATATAAATAGGTATTCCTCTTTACCCAAACTAATCAACGTAACTAAGTTGGTGTTTAAATTTCTAAACAAGATGAATATCTCATATAAGTTTTCACATCCTCTTGAATACTGGATAAAGAGGGTACAAGAAGAAATCTATGGAAATGAGATTAAATTGATGATGGAAAGAAAAATTGTGAAAGGTTCCATAATAGAGAAATTGGGGCTGTATTTAGAGAACAATGTAATTAGGTGCAGAGGTAGGTTACAAAATGCTGAATTGGGTGATTATGCTAAACACCCTATCTTACTGCCCAAAACTCATCATCTAACAAATTTGATTGTTCTAAATGCCCATAAAAATGTAATGCATGGTGGGGTACAAGATACCTTAAATTTTATTAGGGAAACTTTCTGGATTCCACAAGGACGGCAAAGTGTAAAAAGGGTGATTAAATATTGTGTAATATGTCGCCGTGTGGATGCCAGATCCTATATGTACCCAGGTCCTCCACCAATGCCAAAGGAGCATGTACAATTAGTGAAACCATTTGATGTAACAGGTGTAGACTATAGTGATCCAATGATTTTAACAGGTACTTCAGATGGTGTTCCACTGAAAGTGTATGTATGTTTGTTCACTTGTACTGCTACTAGGGCAGTCCACTTAGAAGTGGCACAGGACTTGTCTGTAGAACAGTTTATACAGCTGTTTCGAAAATTTGCAGTTAGGAGATCCTGTCCGAGATTGATGATTTCGGATAATGCCACAAATTTTGTAGCAGGTGTTCAACACTTGATAGAATTAAATAATAGTAACGATGTTCAATCTCTGTTAACCCAACGAGGGCGTACCTGGAAATTTATTACTCCTAGAGCTCCTTGGCAGGGGGGGGCTGTATGAAAGACTGATAGGCACAGTGAAGAGGTGTCTCCGTAAAGTACTACACCGGAAGAGAATTAATTTGGAAGAATTCCCTGCAGTGTTAGTGGAGGCGGAGAATCGTATAAATAATAGGCCTCTCTCGTACATGAGTGATACACCTAATGCAGATGTATTAACACCTTCTCACCTAATATCTGGAAGGAAATTGGAAGTTGTCCCTGTCTATAGATATAATCCGGAAGAAAGTGATGAAGATTACAATGATGCAGCAGTGTTGTGTAATTAATTTAAAATGTTAAATAAAGTAATTGATCATTGGTCTAATGTGTGGCGTAAGGAATATCTTCTTACACTACATGAACACTTTTATGGTGCGACAGAGGCAGTAAATCGACAGACCATTCAACCAGGTGACATTGTGTTAATTGACACTGAACAACATCGAACATTGTGGCCTCTGGGCAAAGTATTAACATTGTAACCAGATGCACAAGGTGTTGTCTGGAATGTCGAAGTGTTGTGTCGTGGCCAGGAAAGTTTACTCACAATTAATAAATTGATTCCCTTGGAAGTAAATGACATTCAATCAAATGTAAATGAAAATCTAAGGGAAAGTGACACGAGTGATATGGAAGGTAACACTGACCAAGTGATGCAGGAAGAGGAAATCGTAGTAAGACCTACTAGGAGAACAGCCACTCAAGCCAGAACTGGCTGGAATTGTCTCCTAAAGGAAGGAGTAATTTGAGTCGTTTAGCAATGAACTCCGCCCGGCCGCAGTGTGGAAAATATATAGTATATTTTCCGAAAATAGTGTATTGGTATGTAAATTAATAAAATATATTGTGTTTAGTAAACATTATGTTATAAAAAATGGGAAGCCTGCGCCTGCGCAGACGAGACTCGCCATGTTTGAACGAGTTAACACAAACGTTACTGAATAATGAGAAGAGTTTTTCGTGCTCTAGAGGTAAAATTGGGCTGACACCTCTCAAATAGGAGGCGAAATTGTTGGATGTGCATTCCTGCATAACTTGAGATATCAGGCGACTGGACAAGACAGCTCCAGGAACCTCAGATAAGTCTTATGTTATAACTCTGGCAAGTGTTATTTTCATAGATAGACAGTAAGGTTTTCTGAGTATGATACAACTTAATCTCCAGTCAAATTGGTGAGTGATATTAAGATATATTCTCCTTCTGTTATGTACATTGTATATATATAATCAATTGTTAATTTTAATATACAGTCCACAAATTTATATATTTACCAGAATTCCTGGTGATGTATATTTCATTTGTAATTAATAGGTCTAGAGCAACTTGTGGATATGACAGTTGTAGGTATCGAAGGGGGACATTTTTTGTGACCTAGGTGTCCCAAATTCCTACTTGTCTATGTAACTCTGATAAATAATAATTATCTTTGTTATCATTTACTGTTATGTACATAATGAGTTACATTCAGATAAATGCAATTTTCCACAATTCTGTTAGTGGGATGGATTTGTAAAGGACCTGCCTAGTATGGGCCAACAGGCTTGCTGCAGTGCTCCTCCTTTCTTATGTTCTTATAAAGGGGCAATAAAAAAAAAATTGTTAGTATTTCACGAAATGATTTACACGTGGTTATGCTTTAAATCTTTTTAGGAGTGAGATCTGCTATTTCCTCAGAAGAGGGGGACAGATTAAACGGTTAATCCTCTGCCTTAGCGGGGAAAATTTTCCTCTGGTCACTCTCTGTTAGGTTTATGATTTCGTGGTGTTCAATGACCTTAGAAGCAACAGTAGTCGAATCTTTCGTCTCAGCAGGTGCAAGAGCCTTCAGCCGGGGATGTAGGGAAGGGAAGTGTCCCCTTTGTCATCTTCGATCTTTTCTTCTCCACTACTTCTCTTGAAATATCTCGATCTGTGGTGTCCTGTAAAGTCACGAGACAGCATAAAAGTTTTGCAGTGATCACTTTCAAGGGAAGTTGAGGAGAAAAGTACAGGAAAACTAATTCGATCCTAGAAGCTTCTATATTTCCGTTTATTGTTATCCTGCAATAATTGCAGTTGAGCAGTTTTTTCCTGAGGTGTTACTTGCCCTCTAATCGACCCACTGATAAGATTAGCGCTCTGCAAATTTTTACAGGACTGGTGAATACTGTTGAATAAAATTTTAGTTTATTATCAACTCTAAATACCTTTAAGTTATTTTACTAATATTTCGAGCGAAAGTTTAACAAAAAAAAATCTGTATTACTCACCACTTCCTTCCAATAAAGAAGCTTCATGGGTCTTTGTTTTCCTAATCATGGTTGTGGGTCACTGCTCACTCAAGAGGATTGCTAATCCCAGGGAGTGACAGAGGTTCTTATGTTCTGCACAGGAGCCCCATACTAACCGGAGGGGAAAGGGTGTGTCCGGATCTATCTTGGTTACAAAGGAAAGTACAGACATTGTAGCCATGTCCCAGATAAAATGTAGTTTATCATGGCAGGAGCATCTTAAAGTGTTGTTGAGAATAGAACAACTCGAGTCTATAAGCGATTTTACAAGGAAATTGCTTTAAGAAATGTAAAACTCTTTGTGTTAGGTAAGACACATATGCAACAGTTAGGTATCTTTATTTCAAAACGTTTCGCCTACACAGTAGGCTTCTTCAGTCGAGTACAGAAAAGTTGATAGAAACAGAAGAGACTTGAAGACGATGTAATCAGTCCATCACCCTGTTACGCAATAATGTGGGATAGCTGGGGGCTTGAGCCTGGTCTAAGGGCAAAGGTAAAAGTTACACACATCTCAAGCCCAAACCGGCCACCTCGGGCTATCCCAGTTAAAAACAGAAAGCGCTAAACCAGTATGTGTTACTTCAAGGGGTTGGTTAACAGAGGGTTAGGCAAAAATCCCAATTAGGAAAATATATCTATTTAATCACCATAACATAAAAACCTTAATTATACACGCCCAAATGAAGGTACACACAGCTGGCTGGAGGTTCAGCCACCATAACACTAGGCTTCCGTCAGCGTCAGGCCATCATGGCACCACAAACCTCATTTCTTATTTCCTCACTCCTCCCACAGCACCCTGACCATGTCAGAGCCTGGGTGAACATACAGGTAAGCCATATGAGAGGCTATCGCTTGAGTTAGATAAACAAAATGACTGCACAACTACAAACTTATCTTAAATACACTGCATCTCCAACACCAGCCTCTACACACCATGCTAACGTCACGTGACTCTCCCCAAACCACGCTTACTCCGCGTACCCAAACATCCTTGGAAAATAAATCATTAACAGAATTTCTTCATAATTACAGTTAGAGTACTTTACAGTACCCACAAATGCACATTATCAATTATAAAATTATTCTTTACAACTATAATATTCATACTATTATGGCACACTTCTCCACTATATGTACATTACGATGTCATGCAGAACCCTGCATAACACCCCCACCCCCAGACCATAGGTCTCACTCTGCTAGCGGGGTCCCTACGGACACCGCTAGGCATAAAGAAAAAAAAAAAGAAAATAAGCCCCACATTAAGGTCTGAGGCAACGGGCAAAATGATAACTGGGGAATGACCACCATACAATCACGGTCTTTTGGTACTACAAATATGCAATATTAACAAACTAAGGTACTAGATTGCAGACATATGAAACTCGCCGAACATAAAAGTGATCAAGTTCTATGCCCAACGAGCTCACAGTCACACTCTTAGACAGCTGTTTTAGGAAAAGGCACCATTACAACACAGCGCTGGCCAGGCGCTGGTGTTGATGCATTTTACCTAAATTACATCAAGCAAACTTATAAACGAGCAAGTTAACTTTGTACAAAAGTGCCCCTGAGGAATGCCGTTTTATGAAGTAACACCAAAGTTCAGTATGTTGCAAGGCAGACCAAACTGTAGGTGCCACCAAAAAAAAACTTTTAAACAGTAAGTACATTTTCCAGGAGTTCAAAGAAAAGAAAAACAGATGTTACATGTCAAATTCTACTGAGAAAACAACATCACATTATCACTCGCATCTCACAGCAATCTTTAGTAAACAAAACTGGTTCCCCATAACACACCTCTGCGAGAATCAGGAGAGCACAGGAGAGGGGAAAATATCAGGCCCCCAAAAACAACGGGTGGATAGGCACACAAAAGGTACATGTTGCACTGCCAACACTAAAGCAAAAACCTCCTTTTCTATGGAGGTATAACTTCTTTGGTGCCTGCTACTTTTTGCTGAGAAGCGGCCGAGTGGCATTACTTCTCCTGCTCTACCCTGCAACAAGACTGACCCAACCTCTGTATCGTTTTGCAAAACCCGGGGTGGGTAACTCAGGACTACACATAAAAGATTTTGAGGGTTAATGGCATACAAAAGGTACATGGACAGAGATATTAAAGTTACAAATACGGGTGTGTCCTTGGCACACATGGTCATGGGAAGCAGATGACCCACCCACTGTTCATTCACACAATTTGCATGTAGTTCATAAAGAGGAGACAAAACCTTATTTTTTAACTGTACCTGGCGGCAGTCAGTGCACGTTTTCAAGGTATCACCTAGTGTGAGACCAGTAAAAGACAACGTCCACCGACTCTCGCTGGATACAAACACAGTCTCTAGAAATAAACACCACTTCCTTCAAGGAACCTATTTCACCCCAGCTTACATCATGCCAGGCCTGCTGACATTTCACAAATTTGGAAACCTCTACCTCATGGGGTTTAGCATGGCCCCATTTTTCAGCATCCCAAAACTCTTTCACTAAGGTGCACCATGGCTGAGCCAACACTTCAACCAGTCTTTCAGAAGATCCAAATCTTCCACAATCTCTTACAATTTTCCTGCTTACATTATCTTTCTCAGGGACTTTATCCATCATCATTTTGAAGTCACCACACAGTTCCATCATAGCCTTCCCAGGACCCGGTTCCAATGCCAATCCCATCTCTCCAGCTTCCAGAATGTGTAGCACCACCTCATAGTCCCACGTCATCCTGGGCGGACTGGCAGACTGGTGCACTAGTGCCATCGACCTCATCTTAGCCAAGAATTTTCTGAAACCGAGAAAAAACACCGCCGGGGAAACATCACCATCCTCACGTAGCACATGACTTAATGATTCCATAGTGCTTCCCTACACGGTAATGAAAAGGAGGGGAATTCCCTCCTCCCAGTCCTTCTGGTACTGGGGAAAACAAACATGCATTGCCCTGAGAGACTGGGAAAACCATGGAGCTTTTCTTTGACTCCTAGGATGATATACATTGGTAAATTTAACCTCAAGTAGGCCTCTCAAAACTACATGACATTTCATAAAATATGACTTGTGGGTGATTTGTGCAAAGCCTAAGAGACAAAAATGTTTCACCAGAAATCTCAAAACCACACACACAAAATTAATCAGAAAGGGTATAGACTTTGGTAACCTGTTAGAAAAGGAATTTATTAATAAACACTGATTATTTAGCTCTCCCGTCTTAACACTTAAATGCCATTCCTTCAGAATCTGTAAAAAATACTGACAAAGACACTTTAATAGTTCTGCCGCGGCCACGTAAGCACAGGTCCTCTTAAAAAGAGTCTTGCTCATTTGATCAACTCTGCAATATAAACACTTGGTAAATTTGGGAACCACATCCTCCGCGACAACTGATAAATGAATAGCGTTCCGGAAGTCACAACCTTCCCGGGCCTCACTCAGCTGCTGCAGAGTCGGGGGATTTTTTCCCACATCAGCCCCAAGACCACTTCTCCAACCGAGTTCCGGTTGAGCCGGTTCATCACTGCTCAGTCTCCTGCAGGTCAGACTCAATGAACAGGCTCCCCATGCCCAAACCATCACCACAGTGTGCAGAAGGGTCACAGGGAGGCACAGCTTCTGCCTTGTTCCCCTGTTTAGTCAGAAAGCACATTGAAAAATTTTCAGGTACCGTTGCTCCAATTGGGTCATTACCACCTTGTAAAACAGGGTCCTGCAAAACCAAACATTCCTCACTTTTGAGGAGTCCCACAACGTTGTTGCCTAGTAGAAGGTCAACTCCTGCAAAAGGTACATCTTCTGCAATACCTACAGGTAGGTACCCAGACTGGTACGCAGACTCTACCCATAACCTGTGCACTGGAGTCCTGAGAGGGACTCCAGTTATCCCTTTAAGAAAAATGTCCAATCCGGTGTAGGTGTCATCCGACACTGGCAATACACCCCTGCGAAGCAAGGTGTATGTGCTACAGGTGTCCCTCAAAGACATAACACCCGTAACCCTACCTTCATTTTGGTGTAAAGCCACAGTAGACTTACTTGAATAGACCTTCATCCGAGGGTCAAAGACAGCTGGTCTTCTTTGGATACCTTGGGGCAAGACTGCAATGCAAGCCACATCATGTGTAATCGGTGTATTTACTGGAGAAACATCTGCCGCAGCCTGGTCCCTAAGCATCTTTCGACAATATGGCTGCAGGTGGCCCTGTTTATTGCAATATGTACAGTGATAAGGTTTAAAGGCCCCCTGCCCATTTGAACTAGGTTGGATCCCTTGGTTCTGGGGAACTGGGCTCGTCCCACCTGTTCCTTGTAGTCCTGGACCTGTGACAGCTGACTTAAAACCTCCTCGAGTGGGTACTGGTAAATTAGGGTTATTAAAACTCTTGTGGTTATTAGGCTGATAAATGGGTGGCTTAAACTTCTGAAAATTCTTATTCCTATTGGTGGGTGGAGAAAACTTACCATTATTAGTATGTGGGGTGTGGTAGCTACTACCAAATTTTTGGTTAGCTAAAAATCTGTCACCCAGCTCTAAAGCATTATTAAAATCATCAAGATCCTTCTCCTCAAGATATGCCTTAAGGTCAGAAGGAACATTTCCCAAAAGATCCTCTAACAAAATTAAGGTAATTACACCTTCATAATTGCCTACCACCCCCTTTGAGCGACACCACCTATTTAGAAGTGACATCTTCTCCTTACCATATTCCACCAAAGACTGCCCTGACTGAAACTTTAGTCCTCTGAATTTCTGCCTGTACCTTTCTGGCAACATTTGATAAGCCAGTAAAACTACCTCTTTTAGCTTATGATAATCAGAAAAGGCAGATCCTTCTAAAGAACTAATAGCCTGTAACCCTTTACCAACTAATTGGGTTCTTGCTAATGTCGCCCCATTCCTTTTCCGGCCAACCTTGGGATTTGGCCGTACTTTCAAATAACAGAAAAAACTGGTCTGGGTCTTTCTCTAGGAATTTGGGCACAAATTTTATGGCTTTATCCAAATGAAAAACATCTACCCTTGTGTCTGTGTCTGGGTGAGAAGCAAGCTGCCTCTCTTTTGCTCTTTCTTGAGCCCTAAGCTCCTCTAAGGCTCTCTGTTCCTGGATCTTTGTACGCTCAATTCTTAACCGTTCCTTTTCTTCTGCAACTAGGGTTAATTTCATTTGTAAAATTACTACTTCCTTATCCAGGTCCCTATCATGGGGATTTGATTCAATGTCACCTTCCAAATGCATGTCACCCACAGAATTTTCACCAGTGTCAGCCATTTTGGGAAATAATAGCACCAAATCTTACTACCAGCCACAGAACTTACTGATATAAAATAATAAAGCACACAGCAAGGTACATATACTGAAGTAGGATATTCACAAGGAGTTGTCATGTGACTCCCTCAAATTAAAGAGAACTGCACACAAAAAGAAAATCCTGGCAGAAAAAAAAATAAAAGAGCTACTGCACTTGCAAAGGTAAATTATTTCCAGAAATTTAGGTGAGCATAACCTCCCAAAAATCAGCAAGATTGTACCTGCAAGGGTAAATTATGCACAAAACATCAAGTATTATTAACTTCCTAAAAATCAACAATATGGTACAGAAAGGTAAATGATTTATAGAGCATTAATTAATAATAACACCCTAAAACCAGCAATATTATACAGAAAGGGAAATTATTCACAGGGTATTAATTAATAATAACACCCTAAAAACTAGCAATATTGCACACAAAAGTAAATTATTCACAGGGTATTAGTTAATAATAACACCCTAAAAACTAGCAATATTGCAAACAAAGGTAAATTATTCACAGGGTATTAGTTAATAATAACACCCTAAAAACTAGCAATATTACACACAAAAGTAAATTATTCACAGGGTATTAGTTAATAATAACACCCTAAAAAATAGCAATATTGTTAGGTAAGACACATATGCAACAGTTAGGTATCTTTATTTTGAAACGTTTCGCCTACACAGTAGGCTTCTTCAGTCGAGTACAGAAAAGTTGATAGAAGCAGAAGATACTTGAAGACGATGTAATCAGTCCATCACCCTTAAAGTTTTGAGGTGGTCAGTCCCTCAGTCTGGAGAAGAGCATTGTTCCGTTGTCTGAAACAATATGAAGTTGAAGTGACAGAATCGGGCCTTATATAGTGCCAGGAGGTGAGACGTAGGTTGATTTGGGAGGGCAGGTCCTTCTCAAACCCAGCCGTTCTCACTAGTAGAGGTTGTCGAAGTAGATGGTCTGTACCAAGATACCCTTGTGTTGCAGTGTCTGACAGAATGAACATTAAAATGGTATAAAATACCGACAGATTGTTAGGTAAGACACATATGCAACAGTTAGGTATCTTTATTTTGAAACGTTTCGCCTACACAGTAGGCTTCTTCAGTCGAGTACAGAAAAGTTGATAGAAGCAGAAGATACTTGAAGACGATGTAATCAGTCCATCACCCTTAAAGTTTTGAGGTGGTCAGTCCCTCAGTCTGGAGAAGAGCATTGTTCCGTTGTCTGAAACAATATGAAGTTGAAGTGACAGAATCGGGCCTTATATAGTGCCAGGAGGTGAGACGTAGGTTGATTTGGGAGGGCAGGTCCTTCTCAAACCCAGCCGTTCTCACTAGTAGAGGTTGTCGAAGTAGATGGTCTGTACCAAGATACCCTTGTGTTGCAGTGTCTGACAGAATGAACATTAAAATGGTATAAAATACCTAACTGTTGCATATGTGTCTTACCTAACAATCTGTCGGTATTTTATACCATTTTAATGTTCATTCTGTCAGACACTGCAACACAAGGGTATCTTGGTACAGACCATCTACTTCGACAACCTCTACTAGTGAGAACGGCTGGGTTTGAGAAGGACCTGCCCTCCCAAATCAACCTACGTCTCACCTCCTGGCACTATATAAGGCCCGATTCTGTCACTTCAACTTCATATTGTTTCAGACAACGGAACAATGCTCTTCTCCAGACTGAGGGACTGACCACCTCAAAACTTTAAGGGTGATGGACTGATTACATCGTCTTCAAGTATCTTCTGCTTCTATCAACTTTTCTGTACTCGACTGAAGAAGCCTACTGTGTAGGCGAAACGTTTCAAAATAAAGATACCTAACTGTTGCATATGTGTCTTACCTAACAATCTGTCGGTATTTTATACCATTTTAATGTTCATTCTGTCAGACACTGCAACACAAGGGTATCTTGGTACAGACCATCTACTTCGACAACCTCTACTAGTGAGAACGGCTGGGTTTGAGAAGGACCTGCCCTCCTAAATCAACCTACGTCTCACCTCCTGGCACTATATAAGGCCCGATTCTGTCACTTCAACTTCATATTGTTTCAGACAACGGAACAATGCTCTTCTCCAGACTGAGGGACTGACCACCTCAAAACTTTAAGGGTGATGGACTGATTACATCGTCTTCAAGTATCTTCTGCTTCTATCAACTTTTCTGTACTCGACTGAAGAAGCCTACTGTGTAGGCGAAACGTTTCAAAATAAAGATACCTAACTGTTGCATATGTGTCTTACCTAACAATCTGTCGGTATTTTATACCATTTTAATGTTCATTCTGTCAGACACTGCAACACAAGGGTATCTTGGTACAGACCATCTACTTCGACAACCTCTACTAGTGAGAACGGCTGGGTTTGAGAAGGACCTGCCCTCCCAAATCAACCTACGTCTCACCTCCTGGCACTATATAAGGCCCGATTCTGTCACTTCAACTTCATATTGTTTCAGACAACGGAACAATGCTCTTCTCCAGACTGAGGGACTGACCACCTCAAAACTTTAAGGGTGATGGACTGATTACATCGTCTTCAAGTATCTTCTGCTTCTATCAACTTTTCTGTACTCGACTGAAGAAGCCTACTGTGTAGGCGAAACGTTTCAAAATAAAGATACCTAACTGTTGCATATGTGTCTTACCTAACAATCTGTCGGTATTTTATACCATTTTAATGTTCATTCTGTCAGACACTGCAACACAAGGGTATCTTGGTACAGACCATCTACTTCGACAACCTCTACTAGTGAGAACGGCTGGGTTTGAGAAGGACCTGCCCTCCCAAATCAACCTACGTCTCACCTCCTGGCACTATATAAGGCCCGATTCTGTCACTTCAACTTCATATTGTTTCAGACAACGGAACAATGCTCTTCTCCAGACTGAGGGACTGACCACCTCAAAACTTTAAGGGTGATGGACTGATTACATCGTCTTCAAGTATCTTCTGCTTCTATCAACTTTTCTGTACTCGACTGAAGAAGCCTACTGTGTAGGCGAAACGTTTCAAAATAAAGATACCTAACTGTTGCATATGTGTCTTACCTAACAATCTGTCGGTATTTTATACCATTTTAATGTTCAATAGCAATATTGCAAACAAAGGTAAATTATTCACAGGGTATTAGTTAATAATAACACCCTAAAAACTAGCAATGTTGCACACAAAAGTAAATTTTTCACAGGGTATTAGTTAATAATAACACCCTAAAAACTAGCAATATTACAAACAAAGGTAAATTATTATTTTAGTGTGAGTGTTATAGTGAATGTTTCCTCCGACCAACCCAGTAAAGAATTATTATTGACTTTCCAGGTTGCAAACTTGAATTACCACAAAAATTTTATAATTCTCCCATTGACAGGCCCCCATGTTACGTAATAATGTGGGATAGCTGGGGGCTTGAGCCTGGTCTAAGGGCAAAGGTAAAAGTTACACACATCTTAAGCCCAAACCGGTCACCCCGGGCTATCCCAGTTAAAAACAGAAAGCGCTAAACCAGTATGTGTTACTTCAAGGGGTTGGTTAACAGAGGGTTAGGCAAAAATCCCAATTAGGAAAATATATCTATTTAATCACCATAACATAAAAACCTTAATTCTACACGCCCAAATGAAGGTACACACAGCTGGCTGGAGGTTCAGCCACCATAACACTAGGCTTCCGTCAGCGTCAGGCCATCATGGCACCACAAACCTCATTTCTTACTTCATCACTCATCCCACAGCACCCTGACCATGTCAGTGCCTGGGTTAACATACAGGTAAGCCATATGAAAGCCTATGGCTTGAATTGGATAAACAAAATGAATGTATTATTGCAAACTTAACTTAAAATACACAGCATCTCCGACGCCAGCTTCTACCGCCATGCTAACGTCACGTGACCTCCTCCCCCATGCTTACTCTGCGTACCCAAACATCCTTGGAAAATAAATCACTAACTCCATTCTTTATAATTATAGTTAGAGTACTTTACAGTACCTCCAAAAGCACATTATGAATTATAAAATTATTCCTTACAACTACAATATTCATATTATTATGGCACACTTCCCCACTAATATGTACATACGATGTCATGCAGAACCCAGCAGTCCCTCAGTCTGGAGAAGAGCATTGTTCCATAGTCTGAAACATTATTGTTTCAGACTATGGAACAATGCTCTTCTCCAGACTGAAGGACTGACCACCTTAAAAAACTTTAAGGGTGATGGAGTGATTACATTGTCTTCAAGTATCTTCTGCTTCTATCAACTTTTCTGTACTCGACTGAAGAAGCCTACTGTGTAGGCGAAACGTTTCGAAATAAAGATACCTAACTGTTGCATATGTGTCTTACCTAACAACCTGTCGGTATTTTATACCATTTTAATGTTCAAAACTCTTTGTAAGCTTGTGTAAACCACTAGCGAAAAATCACTTTCTGATCTGTGAGCTATTTGGTACAAATGTTTAATTTTATTTTGTTTAAGAAAGGATTTAAAATTTATTCCAAAATTTTCAGGGTTTTCTCTAAAACTATAAAAAATGACTTATAATGTTTTTATTGTTTATATGAACAGAAATATAATAACCCACTGGGTAGATTGAAAGGGGTAAGGCAGCTGGGATAAAGACAGAACTGTTAAAAGCAGGTGGGGATAAAGTTCTGGAGTGGTTGGTGCTTTTATTTAATAAATGTACGGAAGTGAATATAGGAAAATGTAAGATGATGGGGATAACAAAAAAAAAAAAATAGGTGACGAAAGACTGATTATCAGATTGGAGGGAGAGAGTATAGAGGAGGTGAATATATTTAGATATTTAGGATTGGACGTATCAGCAGATGGGTCTATGAAGGATGAGGTGAATCATAGAACTGATGAGGGGAAAAAGGTGAGTGATGCACTTAGGAGTCTGTGGAGACAAAGAACTTTATCCATGGAAGCAAAGAGGGGAATGTATGAGAGTATAGTTATACCAACGCTCTTATATGAGTGTGAAACATGGGTGGTGAATGTCGCAACAAGAAGGCCAGAGGCGGTGGAGATGTCATGTCTGTGAGCAATGCGTGGTGTGAATATAATACAGATAATTTGGAAATTAGGAGGAGGTGCCCTATTACCAAAACTATTATCCAGAGGGCTGAGGAGGGGTTGTTGAGGGGGTTTGGACATGTAGAAAGAGTGGAACGAAATAGAATTACTTCGAGAGTGTATAAATCTGTAGTGGAGGGATGGAGGGATAGGGGTCGACCTAGGAAAGGTTGGAGGGAGGGGGTAAAGGAGGTTTTGTGTGTGAGGGGCTTGGGCTTCCAGCAAGCATGTGTGAGCATGTTAGATAGGAGCGAATGAAGACAAATGGTTTTTAGGACTTAACTTGCTGTTGGAGTGTAAGCAAGGTAACATTTATGAAATGATTTATTAAAACCGGCAGGCCGGACTTGAGTCCTGGAGATGGGAAGTACAGTGTCTGCACTCTGAAGGAGGGGTGTTAATGTTGCAGATTTATAACTGTAAAGTATCCCTCTGGCAAAACAGTGATGAACTGAATGATGATGAAAGTTTTCTTTTACGGGCCACCCTGCCTTGGTGGGAGACGGCCGATGTGTTAATAAATAAATAAAAATAATTTATATTGAATTGTAAGGAAGAATATTGCTAATAAGTATAGAGGATACAGTTGAAGGGCAGTCTTCTAATGCTAATTGCATTTTAGAATCTACAGCAAAACAGTTTATGCATGAAACTTTACTCCCTAAACAAAATCTAATTATTTATTTCTGCACGATTCATTTTCATTAGTCACATACGTCACAATGGCCAGCTATGTTCTGGTCACTGAATAAACCACTAGTGGTCTGAGCGAACAATAAAACCTGGAGTTTTACCTGGAGAAGGTTTCAAGGGTCAACGTCCCCGCGGCCCGGTGTGAGACCAGGCCTCATGGTGGGTCAGGGTCTGATCAACCAGGCTGTCACCACTGGCCGCACACAAGCTGACATACGAACCACAACCCTCCTGGTCAGGTACTGACTTTAGATGCCTGTCCTGTGCCTTCTTGAATACAGTCAGGGTCTACTGGTAATCCCCTTGATGTATACTGGGACATAATTGAACACTTGAACAATTGAACACTTGAACAATTGAACACTTGAACAATTGAACACTCTATTAAGTTAGCTTGTTAACTAGGCTTAGAGAACTGTAATTTAGTTCGCAAGTTCCCAGACTTCTGGAAGGGTAGTCATCCACTTGTGCATCCACCAAGGGGTAGTCATCCACTTGTGCATCCACCAAGGGGTAGTCATCCACTTGTGCATCCACCAAGGGGTAGTCATTCACTTGTGCATCCACCAATGGGTAGTCATCCACTTGTGCATCCACCAAGGGGTAGTCATCCACTTGTGCATCCACCAAAGGGTAGCCATCCGCTTGTTCATCCACCATGGGGTAATCATCTGCATGTGCATCCACCAGGGAGTAGTCATCCGCATCTTGTAGTGTTTTATAATCTCAGGCTGAAGTGTTGAAGGAGGAGGTTCTACTTCAGGAGGAAAATGGGAGGCTGAAGCTTCGCCTATATGGGTCTGGGAGTGAGTGTGAGATGGATGGAGCTGGTAAAGAGGAAATGATCACCAGCTGTGAGAGTAGTAGCTGCTTTAAGTGTTAAGCAAGTGGTTCACAGCTCAGGAAGAAGGAAGATAAGGAGGGTTAATAGAGAAGATGTGAAGGTAGGAAATCGATTCTCTGTTCTCCAGGATGAGTGTATTTCAGTGGTTAGTGAGGTTATAGGAATCGCTGACTTCCCTGCTAATCAAAGTAAGAATATTCTAATTGTAGGAGATTCTCTGGTAAGATATATGGACCTTGCTTTTTGTAACAGAGATAGGAAGGTCAGACAGAGGGTGTGCCTCCCAGGAGCTGGTGTATGTGACATAGTCAGCAGGTTGGATAATATTATGCCAGGTAATGGAAACAAGCCCATTATCTGTCTTAGTGCTGGGGGTAATAACATTCGGAAGGGCAGAAGACAGGAGCTACTGCATAAGTACAGGTCAGCCATAGAAGTAGTTGGGTCTGAGGGAGGAATCCCAATCATATGTAGCATCTTGCCTAGAAAGGGAGTGGGCAATGAATGGATGTCTAGGGCAATTGGTATAAATTGCTGGCTAGGCAGGTACTGCAAGGAACTTGCAATCCCATTCATTGATAGCTGGGACAAATTCTATGGCAAACGTGATATGTATGCAAAGGATGGGGTTCATCTCTCTGGGGATGGAGTGGTTGCATTAGCCAATTTTATTGAGAGGGTTATTGATGACTTGTCTAGGAATTTAAACTGATAGATTATAAAGGCATGGGTGTTTGTGGGAAACAATCAGGCTGCAGTATTAGGGCTGAAAACAGCAGATATTACTGGGATACCTCAGGGATATGTTTAAAAGACAATATTCAAAATAAAGTTGCTAGTAAATGCAAAGCAATTGATCAACAAACAAAGAGAGGTAGTAGAAGGCAATGAGTGACTAGCTCCATTAAGGTTTACTATACAAATTATAGGAGTCTAAGTAATAAGATAGATGAGCTAAGATTACTTGCAAGTGTAGGTAATATAGATATTGTTGCTATAACAGACATGGTTCAACCTGAAAGATAGAGAAATGCCCTCTGAATGCAACATACAGGGTTACAAACTATTCCACACTGATAGGGTCAACAGGAAATGTGGTGGAGTGACGATGTAAGTCAGAGAAAATTTAGATTATTGTCTTAGACATGATATAAGATTAGAAACATCGGACGCAGAATCTGTTTGACTACAGTTTCTCGAGGGTCGTGACAAATTAATTTTGAGTGTGATTTATAGACTCCCTTTCCCCAAGCCTTGACAGGGAATGCAGTAAGCTCCTATGGGACGAGATTCATAAGGCATCTAGATATGAAAATGTTGTAATAATGGGAGATTTTAACTTCAGACAGATTGATTGGAACAATACGACAGGAAATCTTGAGTCTATTGACTTTCTTGATACGGTTTGACTTGGTTCTTGCTAACAAAGAATCACTAATTAATAATCTTGAAGTTAATGGTAAAACTGGGGAAACTGATCACAAATCATTTAGTTTCAATATATCACGGAATTACCCAAATAACTGAAATCAAATCTCTGTCCCAGACTAGCGCTTGGCCTATTTCATGGGACTGAAAAATTACCTGGCTTGGCTAAATTGGGATGTCCTGACTATGGGTCAGGTAGGTGGTCTTGCTTGCCATTATGACGTTTTCAGAGCATAGTTCTAGCTGTCCATACAACTTTTGTTCCAAGTAAGGAAATTAGATCTAACGAAAATAATCCCAAATGGATGAGCGGCATACATAGGCGTATCAAAAGAGGGGATGGGCAGTTAAGAAATCAATATATTCAATTAAAGAGAGAAATAAAAAAAAAGAATAAGAAAAGCTAAAAGGGATTATGAGGATAAGGTCGCAAGAGATTGAAAAACTAACCCAGAAGGGTTCTTTCAGGTATACAGAAGTAAGATTAGGGACAAGATAGGCCCACTTAAGAGTAACTCAGGTCAGATCACTGACAGTGATGAGGATATGTGTGAAATTTTCATTACTTACTTCCTCTCATTTTTTTACCCAGGAAAATACTAGCGAAATTCCAGAAATAATAGATTAAGTAGAACAGGGCGATAATAAACTATGCACGAATAGGCTAACTAGTGATATGGTTCTCAGACAAATAGAGAAATCAAAAACCTAACATATCCCCAGGCCCTGATGAACTGTTTGCAAGAGTTTTAAAGGAATGTAAACGGGGAACTTAGCATACCTTTGGCTAATCTTTTCAACATATCACTACAAACTAGCATAGTGCCTGATAAGTGGAAAATAGCAAATGTAATACCTATTTACAAGGCAGGTGACAGGTCCTTAGCTTTGAACTATAGACCAATAAGCCTTGCCTCCATTGTGGGAAAATTTATGGAATCAATAATTGTTGAAGCAATTCGTAGCAATCTTAAAGAACATAAATTGATTAATGAATCTCAACTCAGTTTTACAAAGGGGCGTTCCTGCCTTACGAATTTACTATCTTCACTAAGGTGTTTGAGAAGGTATATCATGGTAATGAATATGATAGTGTGTATATGGACTTCAGTAAGGCTTTCGATAGAGTTCCACACCAGAGGCTATTGAGGAAACTTAAGGCACACGGAATAGGAGGTGAAATTTTTTCCTGGGTTGTGGCATTGTGAAGGCTCACTCAGCCCTGTAACAACTTCAGACAGTATTACCAAGGCTGGCTCCTCCTCAGGAAAATTAGTGAATAGAAAAAGAAATAATAACAGACAAACATAAACGCTATATTATATAGAAAATATAAAACACTTAAATATGAAATATTAATCCTACATTAAAGAAAATGAAAAATGAAAAATATAAATGATAACTGAATTCAACGCTAATATATATAGGGGTGTCTGGTGTTGGTGACATTGTGTTGTTGAAATTGTAGCCGTTGCTGATGATAGGGGGGGGTCGCAGGTGTTGGTTACAACCCACCGGTTCGTTCTTCACAGTATAGCCATGAGTATTATATCCAGATGAGAGGAAAGCAGGTTCTTTACGGCTGCAATGATGAGGGGTTACGTCCTGCAATTTCATACAGGTGCACAGGTAATTAAATCCAAAAAGGGGAAGTCTCAGGACGTTAGTCCATCTCCATCAGTTCTGCTCATTGATTGGCAGGTGACCCTCTCTGTGATCCAAGCTGGAAAGATAGACAGGTTACACACTGCTTAAGAAATCACTCTCCATGATAAGTACAATACCTAAAAGATGTGGTGATTATTACAACAGTCAACCTAGAGCAAGACTGAAAGGACTAAGTTTATTATTGGTCAAAAGTGAAGCTTTCAACTAATAAATCCACTAGAATACAAGGCAGGCATGTACTTACAGTAGTGCTGGGAGCTGTGAGTCTAGTGATTACTGTTTGGACTGGAGCCCCACACGTCACCTTTCGGGGGGGGGAGAAGAAGGAGGGGAAGGGATAGTGGGAGCTAGACTGACCCTACCTTAACAAGCAGCCGGCAGTCAAACTATCACTTTCAGGCGGGAATAGCGGGAGCTTCACTTAACCTTAACAAGTAGTGAAACTATCACTTTCGGGGAAAAAAAAGGCGGGAATAGCTTGACTTACCCTACCTTAACAAGTAGCTGGCAATGAAACTATCACTTTCGCAATAGCGGGAGCTTGACTTACCCTACCTTGTAGCCGGCAATGACTATTGTTACTATATACTCCCTCTCTACTCCTATCTATTGAACTTTTCCCTCACACTCCCCCATACCAAGACTTATATTCAAGGAGTATAAGAAGAATAGGCGAGGAAAAAGTTCTAACATATGGAAGTCGCGTAAGGCAAGAAATCTTCTCCTGACTGTCACGACTTAACCAGTCAGAGAAATAATTGGATGAACCATTGATATACACAATATGGAACTTAAAAGCCTGGAGTGCCAATGTCCACCTCAAGAGGCGACTGTTGGTGCACTTAAAAGTTTCTAGGTATATCAAAGGTTTGTGGTCCGTTTCTAAAATGAATTATTTTCCCAGCAAGTAAAATTTAAGTTTGGAGATTCCCCACACAAGGGCCAAACATTCCTTTTCTATGGTGGAGTATCTCGTTTCTGTGGGAAGGAGTTTCTGGCTTAGGAAGCATACAGGGAAGGGAGTACCATCATGGTATTGTAGTAGCACCGCACCTAAGCCAGTATTGGAGGCATCAGTTCTTAAACAAAATGTTTTATTAATATCTGGAATCTTAAGTATAGGGTCTTTCGAAAAGATACTTTTAATCTCATTAAACTTTCCCCAAGCTACGTCGGAAAGTTCAAGAGGTTCCCTCACAGACTTTTTAAAGAAGTCGGATAAGATGCCTGTAAGATCAGTAAGGTTCGGGATAAACCGTGCATAAAAATTTACAGAACCAAGAAAGCTACGCATGAGCTTCTTGGCTTTGGGGAATTTAAATTCTAATAAAGCTTTGATCTTACTGGGGAGAGGCTGCAGAGAGTTATTAGAAAGTATCAGTCCAAGATATCTAATCTTGTTATACCCAAGGAAGCATTTCTTCGGCTTGGCAGTGAGGCCATGTGAGCGTAACCTATGCAAAACTGATGTTAATGTTTGGATATGTTCGCCCCACGTGGATGTCATTACGTAAATGTTATCAAAATAAACTGAAACATTTGGCCTATTACCCACGACCTTTCTCATCAGTCTCACGTAGGTAGCACAGGCAGTTACCAAACCGAAAGGCATAGTTCTATACTGCATCAGTCCTTGGTGTGTAGGAAAAGTGGTGTACTGCTTAGAAGAAGGATCTAACATTACTTGATGATATGCCTGCGCAATATCAATCTCTGAAAAGAAGGAAGAGTCATAAAATTTTTGTAGATCGCTATCTATTAAGGGCATAGGCTCAGCATCCCACCGAGTTATAGCATTAAGGCCTCTGAAGTCAATAGCAAGTCTATATGAATTATCCTCCTTCTTAACCATGACTACTGGTGAACAATATGAAGATACTGAAGGTTCAATGATCTTTAGTGTTAATAATTTGTCTACCTTTCAGTCAAATGCATCCCTAAGGTGAACTGGAACTGGGTATAATTTTTGTTTGATAGGATTGTCCGTCACTAAGTCAATCTTATGGACTACCGTGGAGGTAACACCTGGAATATCAGTAAAGACGTCTGAAAAGTTACACACTGTAGTAGTTCATGTCTCTTATGGTCATCCAAAGATTCATTAATATTAATGTTGGTTGCGTCCGAGTGGTCAAGAGTCACCAAGTCATGTAGTTCTTCATCATAGTCTAAGTTAGAGGTGTCAATTACGCACACCTTACATTCTTCAGTTGTCTTATCAAGTTCGTGTGGAAAAACTAAGTCAAAGTTATTAAGGCAGTTAACCGAATTTCTTCGGTAATATTTCTTAAGGATGTTGATATGATAAAGCTTAGGTTTCCCCTTGACATCTATGAGGTAGTCAACTTTCCCACAAATTTTTAATACTTTATATGGACTTTTCCATGCTACTAATAATTTATTTGACTTGATCGGCAAAAGTACAAGAACTTCATCTCCTACTTTAAAACTTCTCCTCTGACTTTTGGAATCAAAATAGGTTTTGTACTAGTCCATTGACAAGCTTAGGTTTTTCGAAACTATGTCAGAGGTCTCCTCAAGTTTGGATCTAAGGTCAAGGAGAAACTGGTAAGAAGACTGAACCTCAGCATTTACCTCCTCATTAGTCCATAAGTCATGAAGGATGGACAATGGGCCTCTGGCCTGTCTACCATAGAAAAGTTCAAAAGGTGAAAACCCCAAAGAGTCACTGGGAACTTCCCTCATGGCAAACAAAGCACAGGGTAGGTAACGATGCCACTCCTTAGGTTTAAGAGAGCAAAGTTTCCTTAAAATGGACTTGAGAATCGAATGCTGGCGCCCAATCCTCCCATTACAGCTGGGATGATAGGGTGTGGTGAAGAGAGGCTTCACTCCCAGAAGTTGGTATAGATGTTGCATTAAGTCAGATGTGAATTGTGTCCCACGGTCAGACAAAATTTCTCTAGGGATGCCCACTCTGGAGAAGATGGACAAAAGGGCTTCAGCCACCTCTGTAGTAGTTATGGTTTTTAAGGGTATGGCTTCAGGGAAACTCGAAGCATAATCAATGTCCCCCAGATGAAAGTGGAGATAAAGGACCTACGATGTCAATAGCTACTCTTTCAAAAGGTACCGTGAGAGTAAGACACATGTGCAACATCTGGGTATCTTTATTGTAGACGTTTCGCCATCCAGTGGCTTTATCAATACAAATTCTAGGACATAACTTGAAGACAGTAGAACTATGTACAGAAGATGAGGTAATCAGTCCCTCAACCTAGGAGTAGGTGCGAACTGCACCATAGTCGTGGAGATTCTGAAGCAGAAGAAAGAATCCTGGCGCTTATATAGTAACGTCAGGTGTAGCAGACGAGGGCATAGTCACTGGTAGGCGGGATTCTAAGGACATGTACATAACCTTCACGACTACAACAACTACTACTACAACTAACCCATCTCTTTGGGAAGGACCTACTTCCACTGGGGAATCCCGCCTACCAGTGAATTTGCCCTCGTCTGCTTCACCTGATGTTACTATATAAGTGCCAGGATTCTTTCTTCTGCTTCAGAATCTCCATGACTATGGTGCTGTTCGCACCTACTCCTAGGTTGAGGGACTGATTACCTCATCTTCTGTACATAGTTCTACTGTCTTCAAGTTATGTCCTAGAATTTGTATTGATAAAGCCACTGGATGGCGAAACGTCTACAATAAAGATACCCAGATGTTGCACATGTGTCTTACTCTCATCTTGTCGGTATTATATACCATTCGTACACAACTTGTCAGACACTGCAACATCATGGAATCTTAATTCTGAGGACATGTACATAACCTTCACGACTACAACAACTACTACTACAACTAACCCATCTCTTTGGGAAGGACCTACTTCCACTGGGGAATCCCGCCTACCAGTGAATTTGCCCTCGTCTGCTTCACCTGACGTTACTATATAAGCGCCAGGATTCTTTCTTCTGCTTCAGAATCTCCATGACTATGGTGCTGTTCGCACCTACTCCTAGGTTGAGGGACTGATTACCTCATCTTCTGTACATAGTTCTTCTGTCTTCAAGTTATGTCCTAGAATTTGTATTGATAAAGCCACTGGATGGCGAAACGTCTACAATAAAGATACCCAGATGTTGCACATGTGTCTTACTCTCATCTTGTCGGTATTATATACCATTCGTACACAACTTGTCAGACACTGCAACATCATGGAATCTTAATTCTGAGGACATGTACATAACTTTCACGACTACAACAACTACTACTACAACTAACCCATCTCTTTGGGAAGGACCTACTTCCACTGGGGAATCCCGCCTACCAGTGAATTTGCCCTCGTCTGCTTCACCTGACGTTACTATATAAGCGCCAGGATTCTTTCTTCTGCTTCAGAATCTCCATGACTATGGTGCTGTTCGCACCTACTCCTAGGTTGAGGGACTGATTACCTCATCTTCTGTACATAGTTCTACTGTCTTCAAGTTATGTCCTAGAATTTGTATTGATAAAGCCACTGGATGGCGAAACGTCTACAATAAAGATACCCAGATGTTGCACATGTGTCTTACTCTCATCTTGTCGGTATTATATACCATTCGTACACAAAAGGTACCGTAAAGACTGGCATTTTGACCATAGGTACTCGCCTGGTACCTCGGGAGGATGACAGTTGGCAAACTTTACACGATCTACAATAGGTATTGATATCTGAGGACATTTTTGGCCAAAAATAGGTTTCCCTAATTTTATTTAAGGTTTTACGATGCGAGAAATGTCCGGCCACTGGCAGGTCATGAGTCATTTTAAGAACAGTCTCTCTGCATTGACTTGGAACAACTAAGATGGAATAGTCTGTCTCGTCTAAATTTAATTTGAATACTGACTTGTACAAGATACCTTTTACATATTCAAATTTATATGAAAAATTTTTCCTTTGGATAACTTGATTTTGTTTAGTGGCATTATGGCAATTCTGAAGAGAAGGGCAATTACGTTGTAAATTGGCAAAGGAGTCCTTCGATATATCTAAAGGCTTAAAGTCAGGGAAAATCAAAGGATGGATAGTAGAAGAAGCCTGGGCTTTGGTCTGAGCCCTAGTCAAGACATTTATGGTATCGGAGGTGATATCTTCACTTTCGTCTAACAAGTGAACCGGTGATCCTACTACCTCGCTTTCGAGAGTATCGTCACTGGTTTTTAATCCCACATGAATCTCACGAGACATTGTCTCATCTGAACTTTCGAGGGACTTCTCTGACTCTACAGAAAGAGGATCTGAAACACCTATGTCCATCTTTGGTGATGAAAGGTCAACCTCAGAAGGAAGAATGGCACCTTTTACATTACCTATTAGTAAGGAGCAAGAAGTGATGGGAGCTAGTACGGCTTCAGACCAACCTGTGAACCATTTAGACCTAATGTAACAACGGATGGTAGGAAAAGTGTCCGTACGGCCCAAGTAGTCTGAAAGTATAGCAGAGGAATGAGTTTCTTTAAGGTTAGGGAACAGCTTATCAGAAATGACTATACATGTGCATCCAGTGTCTCGTAAAATGGTAGATACATTAAGTCCATTAACTGTTCCTGAACAGGAGGGTGCTTGGTCATTACAGTCTTTAAAACATCTTCCAACTTTTTGGACCTTCTTAGAAGGACAATCTGGACGTTTATGTCCCTTAACACCACACAAATGACAAACAGGAATAAAAGAAGTCATTTTACTTTCTACTAGAGGCTTTGATTTCTTAAGGTCTGATGAACCCTTGCCCTTAGGGTTCGATCCCTTTAGGTCTTTATAGTAATTGTGAGCCTCAGCATACAGGTCAGCAGCCTCAGCAACTTCCTCAGCTTTAATCAGATTACGTTCTCTGATGAATGTTCGTATCTGATGGGGAAGAGCTGTCAGGAACTGGTCAGCAACTATGAAGTCTCTAAGAGATTCATAACTGCGATCAATTCCTGAACTCTCTATCCAAAAGTCGAACAAACGAAAGAGTGTTACCTGTAACTGCTGAAAGTTCTGGCCAGGCTGTAAGGTGGCATACCTGAAATCTTTCCTGTAAGAATTAGTGGTTTTTTTATATGCTTTAAGGATTGCCTTCTTCAGTAGGTTATAATTACATATGGTATCCTGCGACAAAGTTGCATAGATATTCAAGGCTGTACCAGAAAATAACATTCCTAACCCGGTAGCCCAGGTGTCAGCAGGCCATTCACAGAGGGTAGCGGTATTTTCAAACCTGATAATGTATGAAGTTATGTCTTCCCCCTCTGTGAAGGGAGGTAAATTAGGTGTTGGAATATATGCACTGACTGCACGTTGTTCCATTACTCCTTCCTCTAATTGTTGTTGTGTAAAAGTTAACTTTTTATTCTCTAATTCAAGGCGAGATTTTTCGAGCTCACGATCCTTTTCTCTCTCTATTAACTCATGTTCTCTAGCTTTTTCCTCAACTTCTCTATCCTTTGCTCTTTCCTCAAGTTCTCTTAATTTAACCTGTTCCTCACGTATCTTAGCTTGTTCTTCACGTATTTTAGCTTGTTCCTCATGTTCCCTATCCTTTGCTCTTTCCTCAAGTTCTCTTAATTTAATTTGTTCTTCACGTACTCTAGCTCTCTCCTCACGATCAAGTCTATCACGCTCCTTTTTGTCTTCTCTCTCTCTTTCTAACTGTCTTTCTTGGATTTCTCTCTCAAATCTCTCTCTCTACTTTTTCTCTTCTCTTTCTATTCTCTCTCTCTCCTTTTCTTCTTCTCTTTCCCTTTCTGTCTTTCTTCTCTCTCAATTTTCTCTCTTTCAAGTCTTTCCTGGATCTTAGCACTAATGAAAGATTCTAAATTTTTCCCTGTTATTCCTAACTTACTTCCAGCATTCATCCAAAACTGGTATTCATCCATACTTGCAAGAATAACATAAACTATCAGGGGAAATGAAACGGGTATTAAAGAAAATGGAGGGTTCAATTCCTGCTCTGCTCAAACTGTAAATAAACTAGAGGGCTCGATCCCTGCTTCAATTAAACAATATGTATTAATTAAAACGAAGGGTTCTATGCCGGCTCCGAGCAAACAGTAAGTAGAATGGGGTCACTTGACCATCCAATCTTCTCACCAACAAATCAAGAGTGTCCTATGACAGTTCCGTTGATATAATAAAGAGCTCAATGAAACAAATTGTCACTGGAAAATCTCTGGTCCCTAGAGTCTAATCCTCCAAAGTGTTTCAAGCTCACTCAAAAATAGATGGCAGAATTAACTAGTATTCCTGCCTTGACTTGACTTACAATAAATTGAGACTAACAATCACCAAATCTTTTAAATACATGTACTGTAGTCCTTACCATAGAGAATGATTACTCATGGCTTGTGGTAACCGTCTGTGGTATGCGGCGTTGAAGTTCCAATGGTAGATTCGAGATGGAGTTGAATCTTGATTCAGTAGAGTTGATCCTGGCAGGGCCACCACTTGTGAAGGCTTACTCAGCCCAGTAACAACTTCAGACAGTATTACGAAGGCTGGCTTCTCCTCAGGAAAATTAGTGAATAGAAAAAGAAACAATAACAGACAAACATAAACACTTTATTATATAGAAAATATAAAACACTTAAATATGAAATATTAATCCTACATTAAAGAAAATGAAAAAAATTAAAAATATAAATGATAACTGAATTCAACGCTAATATATATAGGGGTGTTTGGTGTTGGTGACACTGTGTTGTTGAAATTGTAGCCGTTGCTGTTGATAGGGGGGGTCGCAGGTGTTGGTTACAACCCACCGGTTCGTTCTTCACAGTATAGCCGTGAGTATTATATCCCGATGACAGGAAAGCAGGTTTTTTACCGCTGCAATGATGAGGGGTTACGTCCTGCAATTTCATACAGGTGCACAGGTAATTAAATCCAAAAAGGGGAAGTCTCAGGACGTTAGTCTATCTCCATCAGTTCTGCTCGTTGATTGGCAGGTGACCCTCTCTGTGATCCAAGCTGGAAAGATAGACAGGTTACCCACTGCTTAAGAAATCACTCTCCATGATAAGTACAATACCTAAAAGATGTGGTGATTATTACAACAGTCAACCTACAGCAAGACTGAAAGGACTAAGTTTATTATTGGTCAAAAGTGAAGCTTTCAACCAATAAATCCACTAGAATACAAGGCAGGCATGTACTTACAGTAGTGCTGGGAGCTGTGAGTCTAGTGATTACTGTTTGGACCAGAGCCCCACACGTCACCTTTCGGGGGGGTAAGAAGGAGGGGAAGGGATAGCGGGAGCTAGACTGACCCTACCTTAACAAGCAGCCGGCAGTCAAACTATCATTTTCGGGGTGGGGGAAAAAGGTGGGAAGAGCGGGAGCTTGACTTACCCTACCTTAACAAGTAGCCAGCAATGAAACTATCACTTTCCGGGAGGGGAAAAAAAGGTGGGAATAGCGGGAGCTTGACTTACCCTACCTTAACAAGTAGCCGGCAATGAAACTATTGTTACTATATACTCCCTCTCTACTCCTATCTATTGAACTTTTCCCTCACAGGCATGGTTGACAAATAGATAGCAGAGAGTTTGCATAAATGGGGAGAAATCAGAATGGGGGCACATCACAAGTGGTGGTCCACAGGGGTCAGTGTTGGGCCCCTTGTTGTTCACAATCTACATCAATGACATAGATGAGGGAATAAATAGCGACATAAGCAAATTTGTTAATGACACCAAAACAGGCCGTCCAATTCATTCTAATGAGGACATTAGAGCACTCCAGGATGATTTGAATAGACTGATGCAGTTGTCGGAGAAGTGGCGGATGCAGCTTAATATAGACAAATGCAAAGTTTTTAATGTTGGACAGGAAAATAACCATGCCACATATAAACTAAATAATGCAGATCTTAATATTACGGATTGCAAAAAGGATTTAGGAGTTCTGGTTAGCAGTAATCTAAAATCAAGACAGCAGTGCATGAGTGTTAGTAATAACGCTAACAGAATCCTTGGCTTCATAGCAAGATGTATAAATAATAGAAGTCCTCAGGTTGTTCTTCAACTCTATATATCTTTGGTTACGCCTCATTTAGATTATGCTGCGCAGTTTTGGTCACTGTATTACAGAATGGATGTAAATGCACTGGAAAACATAAAAAGGAAGATGACAAAGTTGATCCCATGTATCAGAAATCTTCCATATGAGGATAGATCGAGGGCCCTGAATCTGCACTCCCTAGAAAGGCGTAGAATTAGGGGGGGGATAGGATTGAGGTGTATACATGGAAAACAGGAATTAATAAAGAGGATGTAAATAGCGTGCAAAAAATATCTAACATAGACAGGACTCATAAGAACATAAGAAAGAAGGAACACTGCAACAGGCCTACTGACCCATGCAGAGCAGGTCCATGTCCCCCCCGGATTAGACCAATGCCTCCCAGGATTAGCCCAATGACCCACCCAGTCTGGTCACCTCCACTCAAGGATGGAGCTCGGCACCAGACCCAGCAGCACACGCTAGTCAGGTCCAACTCACGTCCACCCACTCCCACTCATGTATTTATCTAACCTATTTTTAAAACTACACAACGTTTTAGCCTCAATAACTGTACTCGGGAGTTTGTTCAACTAATCCACAACTCTATTACCAAACCAGTGCTTTCCTATATCCTTCCTGAATCAGTCAGTACTCAGTGGTCAGTCGTCACGTGAGGTCACAGACCCTGAGCTGCTTTGGGGATTAGTGTGGACGGTTACAAAGCATGGCTTGCTTCTGCAGTGTTTTAAAAATTGAGGTTGGAGAGTTGAAGGAGGAGGTCTTGCTTCTCCAGGAGGAGATTAGGAGGCTGAAGGTCCACCTCAATGGGTCTGGGAGAGAGTGTGAGGTGGCTGGAGTTGTGGGGAATGAGGCTTCTAGCAGTGAGGTGCAGTCTGTCTCTCGCTGTGAGGAGGCTGTAGCTGGGGAGGTAGCAACGGCTACCAGCAGTGAGGTGCAGTCCAGCACCTGCTACAAGTGGCGAGTGGTTCACAGTAATGGAAGGCGCATCAGAGTAAGGAAAGTTAAGAGTGAAGATCTGAAGGTAGGAAATCGCTTCTCTGTTCTTCAGGATGAATGTACTTCAGTGGCCAGTGAAGGTAAGGGTACTACTGCCCCTGCTAATGGAGGTAAGCACATTCTTGTGGTTGGTGACTCTCAGGTAAGATATATTGACCGTGCTTTTTGTAATAGGAATAAGAAGATGAGAGACAGAGTGTGCTTCCCTGGAGCTGGTGTTGGGGACATTGTCAACAGGCTGGATAATATCACGTCAGGTAATGGGAACAAGCCCATTATCTGTCTCAGTGCTGGTGGAAATGATATTGGGAAGGGTAGGAGAGAAGAGCTGCTAGATAAGTACAGGTCAGCTATAGATTTCATTAAGTCTAAGGGAGGGATCCCAATCATATGTAGCATCTTGCCTAGAAGGGGAGTAGGAAATGAATGGTTGTCTAGGGCAATTGGTGTAAATTGCTGGCTAGACAGATACTGCAAGGAACTTGCAATCCCATTCATTGACAACTGGAACAACTTTTATGGCAAACATGATATGTATGCAAGGGATGGGGTACATCTCTCTGGGGCTGGGGTGGTAGCACTTGCAGACTCGATTGAGAAGGCCATTGGTGAAATGCCTATGATTTTAAACTGATGGAAGATAGAGGTATGGGTGTGTGTGGGAAACAAGCAGGTTGCAACACTTGGGTTGGAAACAGTAAATGTATAAAAGG
Source organism: Cherax quadricarinatus (assembly GCF_038502225.1). Classification (NCBI taxonomy): domain Eukaryota; kingdom Metazoa; phylum Arthropoda; class Malacostraca; order Decapoda; family Parastacidae; genus Cherax; species Cherax quadricarinatus. Next base: position 28,668,734 of record NC_091329.1, on the reverse strand, counting down.
CATTCAGCATGAAGTTATAAATAAAGACAATAGATCAGGTCAGCAAACAAAGGGGGACAGCAGAGGGCAGCAAGGGACTAGCTCCCTTAAGGTTTACTATACTAATAGCAGGAGTGTAAGAAATAAGATAGATGAGCTAAGATTAATTGCAAGTGCAGGAAACATAGATATTATTGCTATAACAGAGACCTGGCTTAATCTGAAAGATAGAGAGATGCCCTCTGAATGTCACATACAAGGCTATAAATTATTCCACACTGACAGGGTCAACAGGAAAGGTGGTGGAGTAGCGATGTATGTCAGAGACAATTTAAATTGTTGTGTTAGACAAGATATTAAATTAGAAGCGTCAGCCACTGAATCTGTTTGGTTACAGCTTCTCGAGGGCCGAGAAAAACTAATTTTGGGTGTGATTTACAGGGCCCCAAATCTTGATAGGGAGTGCAGTAAACTTCTATGGGACGAAATTCGTAAGGCATCTACATACGAAAATGTTGTGCTAATGGGAGATTTCAACTATAGACAGATTGACTGGAGCAATTTGACAGGAAATTTAGAGTCAGGTGACTTTCTTGATACGATCCAGGATTGTTTTTTAAAACAGTTTGTGACAGAGCCAACTAGGGGTAATAACCTCCTTGACTTGGTTCTTGCCAGTAGGGAAACACTAATTAATAATCTTGAGGTTAATGATGAGCTTGGGGAAAGTGATCACAAATCACTCAGTTTTAATATATCATGGAATTCCCCTAATAATGGCAATCAAGTCTCCGTCCCTGACTTTCGCTTGGCTGATTTCATAGGACTGAAAAATTACTTAGGTGGGCTGAACTGGAATGACCTGACTAAGGGTCAGGTAGGTGGTGATGGTTGCCGATATGATGCTTTCCAGGGCATAGTTCTAGCTGCTCAGTCAAATTATGTTCCAAATAGGGAAATCAGATCAAACAAAAATGATCCTAAATGGATGAACAATAGATTAAAATATCTGATTGGTCAAAAGAGAGGCATATATAGGCAAATCAAAAGAGGAGAGGGGCAATTGAGAAATCGATATATTCAGTTAAAGAGAGAAATAAAAAAGGGAATTAGAAAAGCAAAAAGAGATTATGAGGTTAAAGTTGCAAGAGAATCGAAGACTAACCCAAAAGGATTCTTTCAGGTATACAGAAGTAAGATCAGGGACAAGATAGGCCCACTCAAAAGTTCCTCGGGTCAGCTCACTGACAGTGATAAGGAAATGTGTAGAATTTTTAACACATACTTCCTCTCAGTTTTTACACAGGAGGATACCAGCGATATTCCAGTAATGATAAATTATGTAGAACAGGACGATAATAAACTGTGCACTATTAGGGTCACAAGTGACATGGTCCTTAGGCAAATGGATAAATTAAAACCTAACAAATCCCCAGGCCCTGATGAACTGTATGCAAGGGTTCTAAAGGAATGTAAAGAGGAGCTTAGCACACCTTTGGCTAATCTTTTCAACATATCACTACAAACTGGCATGGTGCCAGATAAGAGGAAAATGGCAAATGTGATACCTATTTTCAAAACAGGTGACAGGTCCTTAGCTTCGAACTATAGACCAATAAGCCTAACCTCCATAGTGGGAAAATTTATGGAATCAATAATTGCCGAGGCAGTTCGTAGCCACCTTGAAAAGCATAAATTAATCAACGAATCTCAGCATGGTTTTACAAAGGGGCGTTCCTGCCTTACGAATTTATTAACTTTTTTCACTAAGGTATTTGAGGAGGTAGATCATGGTAATGAATATGATATTGTGTATATGGACTTCAGTAAGGCTTTTGACAGGGTCCCACATCAGAGACAATTGAGGAAAATTAAAGCACATGGAATAGGAGGAGAAATTTTTTCCTGGATAGAGGCATGGTTGACAAATAGGCAGCAGAGAGTTTGCATAAATGGGGAGAAATCAGAGTGGGGAAGCGTCACGAGCGGTGTTCCACAGGGGTCAGTGTTGGGCCCCCTGCTGTTCACAATCTACATAAACGACATAGATGAGGGCATAAAGAGCGACATCGGCAAGTTTGCCGATGACACCAAAATAGGCCGTCGAATTCATTCTGACGAGGACATTCGAGCACTCCAGGAAGATTTGAATAGACTGATGCAGTGGTCGGAGAAGTGGCAGATGCAGTTTAATATAGACAAATGCAAAGTTCTAAATGTTGGACAGGACAATAACCATGCCACATATAAACTAAATAATGTAGATCTTAATATTACGGATTGCGAAAAAGATTTAGGAGTTCTGGTTAGCAGTAATCTGAAACCAAGACAAGAGTGCATAAGTGTTCGCAATAAAGCTAATAGAATCCTTGGCTTCATATCAAGAAGCATAAATAATAGGAGTCCTCAGGTTGTTCTTCAACTCTATACATCCTTGGTTAGGCCTCATTTAGATTATGCTGCACAGTTTTGGTCACCGTATTACAGAATGGATATAAATTCTCTGGAAAATGTACAAAGGAGGATGACAAAGTTGATCCCATGTATCAGAAACCTTCCCTATGAGGATAGACTAAGGGCCCTGAAACTGCACTCTCTAGAAAGACGTAGAATTAGGGGGGATATGATTGAGGTGTATAAATGGAAGACAGGAATAAATAAAGGGGATGTAAATAGTGTGCTGAAAATATCTAGCCTAGACAGGACTCGCAGCAATGGTTTTAAGTTGGAAAAAATCAGATTCAGGAAGGATATAGGAAAGTACTGGTTTGGTAATAGAGTTGTGGATGAGTGGAACAAACTCCCAAATACCGTTATAGAGGCCAGAACGTTGTGTAGCTTTAAAAATAGGTTGGATAAATACATGAGTAGATGTGGGTGGGTGTGAGTTAGACCTGATAGCTTGTGCTACCAGGTCGGTTGCCGTGTTCCTCCCTTAAGTCAATGTGACCTGACCTGACTAGGTTGGGTGCATTGGCTTAAGCCGGTAGGAGACTTGGACCTGCCTTGCATGGGCCAGTAGGCCTTCTGCAGTGTTCCTTCGTTCTTATGTTCTTATGTTCTTAACTTGAAACCAATGCTGCGAGTCCTGTCTTGGCTGGAAATTTTCAGCACACTATTTACATCCCCTTTATTTTTTCCTGTTTTCCATTTATACACCTCGATCATATCCCCCCTAATTCTATGCCTTTCGAGAGAGTGCAGATTCAGGGCCCTCAGTCTATCCTCATAGGGAAGATTTCTGATACATGGGATCATCTTTGTCATCCTCCTCTGTACGTTTTCCAGAGCATTTATAACCATTCTGTAATACGGTGACCAGAACTGAGCAGCATAGTCTAAATGAGGCCTAACCAAGGATATATAGAGTTGAGGAACAACCTGAGGACTTCTATTATTTATACTTCTAGATATGAAGCCAAGAATTCTGTTAGCTTTATTGCTAACACTAATGCAATGTTGTCTTGGTTTTAGATTACTGTGCTAACCAGAGCTCCTAAATCCTTTTCGCAATCAGTAGTATTAAGATCTACATTATTTAGTTTATATGTGGCATGGTTATTTACCTGTCCAACATTTAGAACTTTGCATTTATCAATATTAAACTGCATCTGCCACTTCTCCGACCATTGCGAAAGTCTATTCAAATCATCCTGAAGTGCTCTAGTGTCCTCATTAGAATGAATTGGACGGCCTATTTTGGTGTCATCAGCAAATTTGCTTATGTCGCTATTTATTCCCCCATCTATGTTGTTTATGTAAATTGTGAACAACAACGGGCCCAACACTGACCCCTGAGGAACACCGCTTGTGACGTGCCCCCATTCTGATTTCTCCCCATTTAAGCAAACTCTCTGCTGTCTATTTGTCAGCCATGCCTCTTCCCAGGAAAAAATTTCTCCTCCTATTCCGTGTGCCTTAAGTTTCCTCAATAGCCTCTGGTGTGGAACTCTATCGAAAGCCTTACTGAAGTCCATATACACACTATCATATTCATTACCATGATCTACCTCCTCAAACACCTTAGTGAAAAAAGTTAGTAAATTCGTAAGACAGGAACGCCCCTTTGTAAAACCGTGTTGAGATTCATTAATCAATCTGTGCCAGTCAAGATGGCTAGGAATTGCAATTATTGATTCCATAAATTTTTCCACAATGGAGGCAAGGCTTATTGGTCTATAGTTCGAAGCCAAAGGACCTGTCACCTGCCTTGTAAATAGGTATTACATTTGCCATTTTCCACTTATCAGGCACTATGCCAGTTTGTAGTGATGTGTTAAAAAGATTAGCCAAAGGTATGCTAAGTTCCTCTTTACATTCCTTTAACACCCTTGCAAACAGTTCATCAGGGCCTGGGGATTTGTTAGGTTTTAGTTTCTCTATTTGTCTGAGGACCATGTCACTAGTTACCGCAATCATACATATTATCCTGTTCTACATAATCTATTATTTCAGGAATATCGCTGGTATTTTCCTGGGTGAAAACTAAGAGGAAGTAGGAATTGAGAATTTCACACATATCCTTATCATTGTCAGTGATCTGACCAGAGTTACTCTTAAGTGGGCCAATCTTGTCGCTAATCTTACTTCTCTATACCTGAAAGAACCCTTTTCGGTTAGTCTTTGAATCCCTTGCGACCTTAGCCTTATAATCCCGTTTTGCTTTTCTTATTCCTTTCTTTATTTCTCTCTTTAATTGAATGTATTGATTTCTTAACTGCCCATCCCCTCTTTTGATACGCCTATATATGCCTCTCTTTTGACCAAAGAGATGTTTTAATCTATTGTTCATCCATTAGGGATTATTTTTGTTAGATCTAATTACCCTACTCGGAACAAAAGTTGTCTGGGCAGCTAGAACTATGCTCTGAAAAGCGTCATATTAGCAACCAAGATCACCTACCTGACCCATAGTCAGGACATCCTAATTTAGTCCACCCAGGTAATTTTTCAGTCCCATGAAGTCGGCCAAGCGATAATCTGGGACAGAGATTTGATTGTCGTTATCTGGGTAATTCCATGATATATTGAAACTAAGTGATTTGTGATCACTTTCCCCAAGCTCATCATTAACCTCAAGATTATTAATTAGTGAATCTTTGTTGGCAAGAACCAAGTCAAGCAGATTGTTTCCTCTAGTTGGTTCTGTCACAACCTGTTCTAAAAAGCAATCCTGAACCGTATCAAGAAAGTCAATAGACTCAAGATTTCCTGTCATATTGTTCCAATCAGTTTGTCTAAAGTTAAAATCTCCCATCATCACAACATTTTCATATCTAGATGCCTTATGAATTTCGTCCCATAACAGCTTACTGTACTCCCTATCAAGGTTTGGGGGCCTATAAATCACACCCAAAATTAATTTGTCACGTCCCTCGAGAAACTGTAGCCACACAGATTCTGTGTTCGATGTTTCTAATCTTATATCACGTCTAAGACAACAATTTAAATTTTCTCTGACTTACATCGCCACTCCACCACCCTTCCTGTTGACCCCATCAGTGTGGAATAGTTTATAACCCTGTATGTTGCATTCAGAAGGCATTTCTCTATCTTTCAGGTTGAACCAGGTCTCTGTTATACCCATATTATCTACATTACCTACACTTGCAAGTAATCTTAGCTCATCTATCTTATTTCTTAGACTCCTACTATTTGTATAGTAAACCTTAAGGGAGCTAGTCACTCGTTGCCCTCTACTACCTCTCTTTGTTTGTTGATCTATTGATTTGCCATTACTAGCAACTTTATTTTGAATATTGTCTTTTAAACATATCCCTGAGGTATCCCGGTAATAACTGCTGTTTTTAACCCTAATGCTGCAGCCTGATTGTTTCCCACAAACACCCATACCTCTATAATATATCAGTTTAAATTCCTAGACAAATCATCAATTACCCTTTCAATTGAATTGGCTAATGCAACTACTCCATCACCAGAGAGATGAACCCCATCCCTTGCATACATATCACGTTTGCCAAAGAATAGGTCCCAGGTATCAAAGAATGGGATTGCAAGTTCCTTGCAGTACCTGTCTAGCCAGCAATTTATTCCAGTTGCCCTAGACATCCATTCATTGCCCACTCCCTTTCTAGGCAAGATGCTACATATGACTGGGATCCCTCCCTTAGACCTAACTACTTCTATGGCTGACCTGTACTTATCCAGCAGCTCCTCTCTCCTGCCCTTCCCAATGTCATTACCCCCAGCACTAAGACTAAGGCTTGTTCCCATTACCTGGCATAATATTATCCAACCTGCTGACTATGTCACCAACACCAGCTCCAGGAAAGCACACTCTCTGTCTGACCTTTCTGTCTCTGTTACAAAATGCACGGTCCATACATCTTACCTGAGAATCTCCTACTACTAAAATATTCTTACCTTGATTAGCAGGGGAATCAGTGGTACCCTCAACCTCACTAACCACTGAAGTACACTCGTCTTGGAGAACAGAGAATCGATTTCCTACCTTCACATCTTCTCTGTTAACTCTCCTCATCTTCCTTCTTCCTGAACTGTGAACTACTTGCCACTTAAAGTGGCTACCACTATCACTGCTGGTGACCATTCCTTCCTTACCAGCTAAATCCTTCTCACACTCGCTCCCAAACTCATCTGTGCGAAGCTTCAGCTTCCTATTTTCCTCCTGAAGAAGTAGAATCTCCTTCTTCAATACTTGAACCTGAGATTCTAAAACACTACAACAAGCCATGGTGCTTGGTAATAGCCCACACTAACTCCCAAGAGCTTAGGCAGGTGTGACCACAGGTGACCACTGACTTCAGCGTACTGATTCACGAAGGATATAGGAAAGCACTGGTTTGGAAATAGAGTTGTGGATGAGTGGAACAAACTCCCGAGTACCGTCATAGAAGCAAGATGTATAAATAATAGAAGTCCTCAGTTTGTTCTTCAACTCTATATATCTTTGGTTAGGCCTCATTTAGATTATGCTGCGCAGTTTTGGTCACCGTATTACAGAGTGGATATAAATGCACTGGAAAACGTAAAAAGGAAGATGACAAAATTTATCCCATGTATCAGAAATCTTCCCTATGAGGATAGACCGAGAGCCCTGAATCTGCACTCTCTAGAAAGGCGTAGAATTAGGGGAGGATATGATTGAGGTGTATACATGGAAAACGGGAATTAATAAAGAGGATGTAAATAGCGTGCTAAAAGTATCTAACATAGACAGGACTCGCAGCAATGGCTTTAAACTGGAAAGATTCAGATTCAGGAAGGATATGGGAAAGCACTGGTTTGGTAATAGAGTTGTGGATGAATGGAAAAAACTCCCGAGTACCGTCATAGAAGCTAAGACGTTTTGTAGTTTTAAAAATAGGTTGGATAAATACATGAGTGGGTGTGGGTGGGTGTGAGTTAGACCTGACTATCATGTGCTACTAGGTCGGATGCCGTGCTCCTCTCTTATGTGACGTGTCTGACCTCACTAGGTCAAGGGATTGGCTTAAGCCGGTGGGAGAACTGGACCTGCCTCGCATAGGCCAGTAGACCTGTTGCAGTGTTCTTTCTTTCTTATGTTGTTATGTGCATCCTCCAGGTTGAACACTGAAATGATTCTTCACAAGCCAGTGAGCTGACTGATGCGTAGTGTAATTTATTATATAAAAGGGGGAACCACTAATTATGCGATAGATAGTATTGCTATTAATGTAATGTTATTAATGGTAATATTCAACCATGGTTGATCACTTAAAGTGTGATCGAAGGTATATGTTACTGGTTTTGCGATGCGCCTAACCGTTACAATCAAATGAAAGGAAATTCCCTATAAATGGTTCCGTGTATGGAAGACAAGCTCCTTAGCTTTATCCATGGATTAGTAGAGCCTGGTGTGTTACACTACTCACCCCAAACTTGTGTTACTAACTTCCTCCTGGACTACGCCGGAGGTGCTGCGCGAGGATCTTACTGTATTCCAGTAAGCTGTATTCGAAATGGTAAAATAACACAGTAACTTATGTAAGAAAGCTCACAAGTGCATTCACCTTACACATCTTAATTACTGGACTCGTTTCAGTTTAATAAAGACATTTTAAGTGCATTCACTCGTGTTCTTTCATTAATGTTGTCTGTAGCATTATATCTTCTACTTTCTTAGTAACATATCACATACTAGGTACAGAGAACACACAGATCAGAACGTTAGGACACTATATACAAGAAATAGTATTTTATTCTTTTTGTGGAACAATTTCAAGTGTAACGTTATGCTGTTGTCAAGGAGCAGTTTGCAACCTATACACATGTTTGCATGGACTTCTTTTTGCAAAGTTGCAAGATATTGCAGAATTATATTTATCATAAATCTCTCCCTAATCTACAAAATTGGTAAGTTGTACAATGTTCTAGTCGACATCAGATGAAAGATAAAGAGTTAGATTATCTAGATTTCAAACTTTTTACGAGAAATGTCAGTGGATTGTATTACAAAAGTTTTTAAAATTTGTGTTTTTTTTTGGGGGGCGGGGAGGCAGGGCATTTTTTGTGAGAATAAGACTCAATAAAAACAAAATGGTAAAACATATTGCCAAACATCTTTGAATACTAAACAGAACCATCATTCATCAATATTGTCTGAAAAAATCATGACGCTCCTATTATTACTCTTTGCAAATAAGGGCAACAAATGTCAATAACTTATTCCTGAGTTATTCAAGTTTTTGTTTCTATAAAACTCTATGCTGATGAAACACCAAATCTGAGCGTGTTGCAAACCCCTATCATTGTTGACAACCCAGAGTGAGCGTGTTGCAAACCCCTATCATTGTTGATAACCCAGAGTGAGCGTGTTGCAAACCCCTATAATTGCTGATAACCCAGAGTGAACGTGTTGCAAACCCCTATCATTGTTGATAACCCAGAGTGAGCGTGTTGCAAACCCCCTATCATTGTCGATAACCCAGAGTGAGCGTGTTGCAAACCCCTCTCATTGTTGACAACCCAGACTGAGCGTGTTGCAAACCCCTATCATTGTTGATAACCCAGAGTGAGCGTGTTGCAAACCCCTATCATTGTTGATAACCCAGAGTGAGCGTGTTGCAAACCCCTATCATTGTTGATAACCCAGAGAGAGCGTGTTGCTAGCCCCTATCATTGATGATAACCCAGAGTGAGCATGTTGCAAACCCCTATCATTGTTGATAACCCAGAGTGAGCGTGTTGCAAACCCCTATCATTGTTGATAACCCAGAGTGAGCGTGTTGCAAACCCCTATCATTGTTGATAACCCAGAGTGAGCGTGTTGCAAACCCCTATCATTGTTGATAACCCAGAGTGAGCGTGTTGATAACCCAGAGTGAGCGTGTTGCAAACCCCTATCATTGTTGATAACCCAGAGTGAGAGTGTTGCAAACCCCTATCATTGTTGATAACCCAGAGTAAGCGTGTTGCTAACCCCTATCATTGTTGATAACCCAGAGTGTACGTGTTGCAAACCCCTATCATTGTTGATAACCCAGAGTGAGCGTGTTGCAAACCCCTATCATTGTTGATAACCCAGAGTGAGCGTGTTGCAAACCCCTATCATTGTTGACAACCCAGAGTGAGCGTGTTGCAAACCCCTATCATTGTTGACAACCCAGAGTGAGCGTGTTGCAAACCCCTATCATTGTTGACAACCCAGAGTGAACGTGTTGCAAACCCCTATCATTGTTGATAACCCAGAGTGAGCGTGTTGCAAACCCCTATCATTGTTAATAACACAGAGTGAACGTGTTGCAAACCCCTATCATTGTTGATAACCCAGAGTGAGCGTGTTGCAAACCCCTATCATTGTTGATAACCCAGAGTGAGCGTGTTGCAAACCCCTATCATTGTTGATAGCCCAGAGTGAGCGTGTTGCAAACCCCTATCATTGTTGATCACCCAGAGTGAGCGTGTTGCAAACCCCTATCATTGTTGATAACCCAGAGTGAGCGTGTTGCAAATCCCTATAATTGTTGATCACCCAGAATGACCGTGTTGCAAACCCCTGTCATTGTTGATAACCCAGATTGAGCGTGTTGCAAACCCCTATCATTGTTGATAACCCAGAGTGAGCGGGTTGCAAACCCCTATCGTTGTTGATCACCCAGAGTGAGCGTGTTGCAAACCCCTAACATTGTTGATAACCCAGAGTGAGCGTGTTGCAAACCCCTATCATTGTTGATCACTCAGAGTGTGCGTGTTGCAAACCCCTATCATTGTTGATCACCCAGAGTGAGCGTGTTGCAAACCCCTATCATTGTTGATAACCCAGAGTGAGCGTGTTGCAAACCCCTATCATTGTTGATCACCCAAAGTGTGCGTGTTGCGAACCCCTATCATTAATGATAACCCAGAGTGAGCGTATTGCAAACCCCTATCATTGTTGATCACCCAGAGTGTGCGTGTTGCAAACCTCTATCATTGTTGATAACCCAGAGTGAGCGTTTTGCAAACCCCTATCATTGTTGATCACCCAGAGTGTGCGTGTTGCAAACCCCTATCATTGTTGATAACCCAGAGTGAGCGTGTTGCAAACCCCTATCATTGTTGATAACCCAGAGTGAGCGTGTTGCAAACCCCTATCATTGTTGACAACCCAGAGTGAGCGTATTGCAAACCCCTATCATTGTTGACAACCCAGAGTGAGTGTATTGCAAACCCCTATCATTGTTGATAACCCAGAGTGAGCGTATTGAAAACCCCTATTATTGTTGATCACCCAGAGTGTGCGTGTTGCAAACCCCTATCATTGTTGATAACCCAGAGTGAGCGTTTTGCAAACCCCTATCATTGTTGACAACCCAGAGTGAGCGTGTTGCAAACCCCTATCATTGTTGATAACCCAGAGTGAGCGTGTTGCAAACCCCTATCATTGTTGATAACCCAGAGTGAGCGTGTTGCAAACCCCTATCATTGTTGATAACCCAGAGTGAGCGTGTTGCAAACCCCTATCATTGTTGATAACCCAGAGAGAGCGTGTTGCAAACCCCTCTCATTGTTGATAACCCAGAGTGAACGTGTTGCAAACCCCTATCATTGTTGATAACCCAGAGTGAGCGTGTTGCAAACCCCTATCATTGTTGATAACCCAGAGTGAGCGTGTTGCAAACCCCTATCATTGTTGATAACCCAGAGTGAGCGTGTTGCAAACCCCTATCATTGTTGATAACCCAGTGGCAACTGAGCAGCAACAACTCTGTTCTCTTCACTTTAGTCGTCACAGAATTTGTTTTGAATGAAATAATCAGTAATTCAGAATGAAATAATAGTAATTTCTGGAGTAATAAAAAACAATAAAAACACTAATTGCCAACATGTCCTCTTGATGAGAGCCAAAACATAAAAATTACATTTTTGAAAAAACTTACTGAGAAATATGATAGAAACAAGCTGATTGCATCAACATGTTGCCAGAATTTTGCACTATTTTTTGGTAAGAAAACCTAAAATTCCAAAAATTTTTAACTTCAATTTTATGATCTCTAAATAGGTTCCTCAAGTTTTCCATGTCTGAGTAGTTGAAATTTCTCTTCATTGAACTTCATATTGCTTTCTGCAGCCCATTTTAAGACTTGGTTGATGTCTGCTAGAAGTCTTGCAGTGTGTCTTCGATGGAGGACACTGTCATCTGCTTACATCTCTATGTTTGATATGAGGATGAGGAACAGGATGGGAGCGAGTTCTGTGCCTTGTGAAACAGAGCTTTTCACTTTAGCCGCCTCAGACTTAACTCTCTTTACTATTACTCTTTGTGTTCTGTTTGTCAGGAAATTATAAATCCATCTGCCAACTTTTCCTGTTATTCCTTCATCACGTATTTTGTAAGCTATTATACAATGGTCTCACTTGTCGAAGGCTTTTGCAAAGTCTGTATATAATACATCTGCATTTTGTTTATCCTCTAAAGTCTAAAGCATCCAGGACCTTGTCATAGTGGTCCAGTAGCTGGGACAGGCAGGAGCCACCTGCTCTAAACCCATGTTGCCCTGGGTTGTGTAACTGATGGGTATCTAGGTGGTTGGCGACCTTGCTTCTTAGAACCCTTTCAAAGATTTTTATGAAATGGGGTGTTAGTGCAATTGGTCTGTAGTTCTTTGCAACTGCTTTAGTGCCACCAATTTGGAGTGGGGCTATGTCTGTTGTTTTTAGTGTGGGATGACCCCTGTATCCATGCTCCCTCTCCATAGAATGCTGAAGGCACGTAACAAGGGCTTCTTGCAGTTCTTGATGAACACAGAGTTACACGAGTCTGGGCCAGGGACAGAGTGCATGGGCATATTATTAATTGCCTTTTCGATGTCTTGTGGTGTTAGGATAATATCAGAAATTTTTGAAGTGACCAGATTTATAGTCTCGGTCATAAAAAAAAACACTTAGATTGTCGACCCTTAGTCTCGTTAACAGCTCACTGAACACTGAGTCATATTGGTACTTTAGTATCTCACTCATTTCTTTGCTGTCATCTGTATAGGTCCCATCTCATCTGAGCAAGGGTCCAATACTGGATGTTGTTTTCCCCTTAGATACGGCATAAGAAAATAAGTATTTGGGGTTTCTTTCAGTTTTCTTTATTACTTTAAGTTCATCCTGAGATTATTGTCTCCTGTAAGATTCGTTAAGCTTAATTAAGTTCGATATTTGCTATTTCTATTACCAGTGCCTTCCTTTGTATTTCAGATATATTAGCCGCTCTCATCAGCTCTGTGATTCTTCCCCTTCACCTGTATAGGGAGCATCTCTCTCTTTCTAGTTTACATCTTCTGTCTTTTTCTTAATGGAATGTTCCTTGAGCAGACCTCAAGTGTCACAGTTAATTTTTTCTAGGCAAAGGTTCGGATCCGTGTTGTTTAGGGTATCTTCCTATCTTGTTTCATTTAAGACATGGTTGACGTGTTCCCATTGTATGTTTTTGTTACTGAAGTTGAATTTTGTGAAGGCACCCTCGTAACTGATCACATTTTGCCGGTCAGGAGCCCTGTGCATATATATCTGTACCTTTATTATGATGATAAATTAGACACATATGCAACTCTTGGGTATCTTTATTGAAGAAACGTTTCGCCACACAGTGGCTTCATCAGTCCATACGTAGGAGAAACTTGAAGAACAGGAGGAGAATGAGGTAATCAGTCCCTCAACCTTGAGTCGATGTGTTCAGTCCATCAATCTTGAATAGAATACGGCATATCAGCGGAGAAGCAGCTTATAAACCGTATGGCAGGAGAGGTGCAGCAGTCATAGGTCGTGTCACATTTGTTCAATGTGGAAGTAGGTCGTGCCCAAGAATTAGGCAAGCGAAGAATTCCTAAGTATTAAGATCCCAAGAAGTTGCAGTGTCTGACAGATTTGTAGATGAATGGTTCAGAGAACCGACATGTTGATAAATTAGACACATATATGTGTCTAATTTATCTATGTGTCTAATTTATCAACATGTCGGTTCTCTGAACCATTCATCTACAAACCTTTATTATGTTGTGATCTGAGTGTATTGTCTTTGATACAGTTAGGTTACGTATCAGATTTTCGCTGTAAGTGAAGATGAGGTTCAGGAGAGAGCTGGACAGATACCTAAAGTCAGTGCCGGATCAGCCGGGCTGTGGCTTGTACGTCGGACTGCGTGCGGCCAGCAGTAACAGCCTAGTTGATCAGGCCCTGATCCATCGGGAGACCTGGTCATGGACCGGGCCGCGGGGGCGTTGATCCCTGGAATAACCTCCAGGTAACCTCCAGGTGTATTTTCTAGTCTTGTAGGCTCTTATTATTTGCTGGTTTAAGGTGAATTTGGTGCAGGGATTTAATAGCTCGAATTTTCATCTGAGCTGCCTCCTGGGGTTGATGTTGTAGGTTTGCCGGTACTTCCAGCCCGGGTCTTCTCCAGATGGCGACCCGGCGGTGGCCTCCCGGGCGGGGGGTATCATTCATCTTCTTCTTTCTTCTGTATTCTTTTTTGGGGCCCTCCGATTGGAGGGTGACTTCTTCTTCTGTCTTGCGGTGACTCCCCAAGCGGGAAGTGTCTTATCGTTTAGCATTTTCAGCAGCAAAGGAGGGCGGAGCCAGCAATTACAGGGTTCGTTTTGGAGCCACACCACAGCTTTAGCAGGCAGCAAAGTGCTGGGGAAACTTGTCTTCACTGTGATTGATCATTGACAGTCCTGCTAGGTGAGGGTACCGTCTTCGGCAGCCCCATTCTGGAGAGTCCTGAATTTCTTCCTTGTGGTGTAGTCGAGTGCCACAAAGCGGTGACTTTTTGAGAGTAGGTTGATCAGGGATTCAGTGGTGAATGATCGACTTGAGCCGCAGGGGAACTTGACTATCCCGGAGTGTACATTGCGTTCTCATTCTGGTTGGTTGTGTAGAAGTATACACCAGGCAAGAACTGGACTTCTTGTGAAGGAGTGGCGGTAGTACGTAGGGATGCATCCCAAGGCTCGTGGCTGGTGGCTGAGACGATTGAGGTGAGGCGTCTGATTGGTCCGTTGTGACGGAGGTGGAAGCAGGTGCTGGTGGACTCTCATTGGCGGAATCGGTCGGCGCCTCAGTGGTCTCTGTTTGGTCCATCTCTGTGTCGGGAGGAAGGTGTGGTAGCGGTGGAGCAGCAGTAATGTTGGCGACATTTGCAGTGGATTTTATGATCTCTGTGGAAGGTGGAGATACAGGGAATGTGAAACTAGGCATGTTGTTGAGCTTGAAGAGATCGTTGATGGTGGTGTTGAAGGAACCAGGTTCAGCTACATTCTGCATATGACCATACATGATGCAGTAAAGAATCTTGGTGGAGTCGCCAGCTAAGAAGTGGTAGATGCAGCTTGCGTAGCTTGAAGAATCTTGGTAGTATCTGTTTGAAGCTTGGTAATAGCAGCATATGTAGTCGCTTGTGCAGTGGGGTTTTTTGTTGTTGGAGTTGTTTCTTAAGTATATCTCGTCTGGTTGGGCACTTGGCAGCAAGAGTATGGTGATCATTCTTGCAGTTCAAGCATTTAGGTGAAGAGGCAGTAGTGCACGCCTTTTAGTCATGACCTTCTTGGCCGCAGGTGAAGCAGAACTTCTTATTCTTGGCAGGGCAGTCTTTGGTGGTGTGTAGGTATGAGTAACAGTTGGAGCACTGTGGAATTTAATGGAATTTTTCTGCTTCGATGAAGGCTGGATTGATGTGGAAGTAGTGAATAGCCAGTCCCTCAGCGAGAGCTGTGGCTGCCATGTTGACGTCACTGAAGGTGACCTTCAGCATGGAGGAGGCATTGGGTATTTTGGTAATGAATTCCACCTTGGCCCAAGGGTTCTGTGCTTCAATGGACGACTTGATTTCTTCGGTAGCCTGGGCAGTGATGAGCCTGTCGAGTCCCTTGAGGAACACAGTTCTCCTGGCCCTCAGAGCTGGGGAAGTCAAGACAATAAATCCCTGATCTCGTAGAGTGGTTGTAGCAGTGGTGGTAATGAGTGTTTCGGCCTCGGTGTCGTCAGTACAGACGACAACGAAGGCCTCTTTGAGCGACAGAATCGCATTAAACTTGACTTGCAGTCTGCCACTGACGACAGCTGCAAGTGCTAGCTTGGACGAGTCATTGACTGTCCCACTCTTTGGTTTGATCTTTACCCTGTTCGAAAAGTGCATCGTGAAGTGTGGTCTACGTCTGCTGTGAAGCAATGTTGTCGTGTTGATGATGAGTGTGCCGCCTCCTGGGATGATCTCTGCTGAAACATTATTTGCTACACTCCTCCATGTCAGGTGTCTCAAGTTGAAATCTCCCAGTAGCAAGATGTTTGGGGTAGGAGTTGGGAGATTTTCAGGACAGTGGTCAGTTTTCAAAAACTGTTCTTGGAATTGTTGGGAAGTTGTAGCCGAAGGGTCGTATGACAAGGTTTTGTTTCTCGATCTTTACTGCCAAAATTTCAACTACATCATTCTAAGTGTTTAGTAGTTCTGAACAAATGAGCGACTATGTGACGTACAGGCCAACCCCTTCCCTCCCCCTTCCCCTTGTTGCCGTTTACTCTGTCACATCTGAATAGGTTATAACCTGGGATCCGTATTTCGTTGTAAAAATTATCTTTTTTTTGTGGGTCTCTGAAGGACACAAACATTGCATTTGACTCCATGAGCAGTCCCTTCATGTAAGGTACTTTGTTGTTTGTTGATGGCTTTAGACCCTGTACACTTGCGAAGATTAATGTCATTATATTGATGGAATTTAGAGGAGCTTTGTTAGTGGCATTAATATCTGTTGTTCTGGAGCGGAGGCCAATGTCTGCCCCTCCACTCCAGAAATGTATTCAGTTGGTGTAGGATTTGTCATTTCTTGCCAGTCATTTTTCCTTCCTGGCCCTTAAAAACCTCCTTCTCTGGAGAGGTTTAGGCTCTCCTCTTTTGTTTCCCATGGTCTGGGTGATCTGTATCTGTATCTGATGTGGCTGACAGTATATGTTGTAGCATTTTCTGTCTTTGATTGACTCATTTCGGGGTGAAATAGTTTCAAGAAGAAGAGTTGCACCCTTCTGTTGTCATGTGGGTGAGGCATTTTTTGGGATGTTCAAAAGTGCAGGTCCCACCTATTTTTCCAGATATACCATGCCTGCAGATACACAAGACATAGAATTTGCATCGACTGGATTTTTATTCGTCAGGATTTTTTGTGGCTGCGTTTCCTGCTGGTGCATTTTTTCTGTTTCCTCACTGCCTACAGCCCCTGTATGGACATCAGTGCTTCCACGAGTTTTTACTGGTATCATTCTCTTTTGTTCCATCTCCAGCAGTATTGCTACTTTGGCCCCTCTGAAAATAGTTTAACGTTGTCTTTACCTGTTTCATCACCAGGGCCACTATCTCCATTTGGTACAATGTTCTCCAAGACAACACTAGCCCCATCTAGTGCACTGTTTTCCAGGACAGCACCAGCACTCTCTGGAGCACTGTCCTCCAAGACGGCCCCATCCGAGACACCCATTTTATTTTCCCAGCTGTTATGCAAGGCTATCATGTTTTCTAAGAATATATTGTTGTTGGTGTTCTTGTATTTTAATTTGTATGTAGAGTTTCACAAACACCAAGTTCATCATTATTTTGCGTGGCCTATGCAAGTACGAGTAATTATATATTGGGCTCCGGTTTGCTTTAATATTTGTCTGAATGCTTTTTTTCTGTGATAACACGAAAAATCTTTTTCTTATCGATTTCCAACTTTCAGCTATGGCATACTTTACCTATAGTATATGACAATAACGGAGCACTTTACATTTGAGTATGTGAGAATGCTTTTTCAGAATGGCTTCACTCTTTCAGTGTAAGTGTATCTTATCCCTACCAAGAAGAATGTTCATTTTATTTCAGTCTGTTGTTGTTAATTTGCCATTTTAATAATTAAAACTGAAAGATACTTTTTTCTGGGAGATAAAGATGCCTTGTCTGAAAGTCTTCAGACTTTTGTTCAAAGAAATTACTCAATTAGTTCCATGTGATAACTTGGTAGTGACGCTGCTTAAGTTGAAACCTTGAATATACACGAATGTTCTTATCTTTGTGGGAATTGTTGTTACAGCTTCAGGGCCTTTTGAAGACGTTGAGATATAGGTGTTAGATTTCTTGAGTGAGTTAAACCTAAAACTTCTGAGCCCCTTCTACGTGATGATCTCCAGCTCCCGGACATCTTACATTATCATACCATGAAGCTGGTAGACAGAAGAAAAGGAGGTGGATACAATTTTGGGTTTAGACACCGGACGAAGGAATATATGAAAACTAGACAAGACAAGAATACCATATTGGCGCAGTTCCTGACAATAACCTATTATAGTCGGGAGGAGCGACGGCGCGGCGCTACTTGTAGCACCATGCTCTGTGGTGAATTTTCTGCTCTCCTGCTTTCTTGTTTTTCTTGTTTGCTTGCTTGCATGTCTGTTTACGTATCATGCTTGCATGGTTTCTTATCTGATTGCTTACTTTTATGTGTGTCTGTATGCTTTCTTGTTAACTTAGATGTTTGTTCCGCCTGCTTTCTTGACTGTTTCAGTACTTTCGTGTTTGTATATTTCTTGTCTGCATGCCTGCTTTCTTGTCTGTCTTCCTGCTTCTTTGTCTGCTTGCCTGCGTTCTTGTCTGTCTTCCTGCTTCTTTGTCTGCTTGCCTGCGTTCTTGTCTGTCTTCCTGCTTCTTTGTCTGCTTGCCTGCGTTCTTGTCTGTCTTCCTGCTTCCTTGTCTGCTTGCCTGCTTTCTTGTCTGTCTTCCTGCTTCTTTGTCTGCTTGCCTGCTTTCTTGTGCCTTTGTTTTTCTTATGTTTTAACCTGATTATTTATCTGGTTTATTCCGTATATTTTACGTCATTCCTCTTGGTTTCACTTTTTCTTGACTGTCTAAGTGTCTGCTACTTTTCTTATTGCCTGTTTTACTGCACCTTTCTCTGCGTCACTGTTCCTTGTGTTTTCTTTCTGTTTTAGCATACTGTTTATTTTCTAGTCTGGTCTACGCATTCACGCCTGTTTGCTTACTTTCTTGATTGTTTCTCGCCTCTCTCTTCACTTTTTGGGATATTTTTTGTTCTCTCTCTCTACTTTTCTTCTTTTCTGTGTTTGATCTCACGGATTTTTACCTAGTTTCTTTTTTTTCTGTTTATGCTTTTGTGTCTGCTTCCCTTTTCTTCTCATTTTCTTCTTTGATCTCTCCCATTGTCAAATTTCTTGTTTATTTGTCTACATAATCTTTCAGCAATTTTTTTTTGTTTTTTTTGCAGTTTTTGTATTCTTCTTGACTTAGTTTATGTTTACCTGCTTTGTTTCGTTGTTTTTCTTTGTTCACTGCTTACACGCTTTTGCTGCACTGCTGTTTTGCTTGCCTGCTCTTTGGTCAAGTTGCTTGCATTCTTGTCTGTATTCTTGTCAGATTGTTTGATATATTATCTGCTTGATTGATATTGATACGCTTTTTTTTTATTCTGCCTGCTTTCTTATGCTTCTGCTTGCCTGCTTTCTTGTTCTTCTGCTTGCCTGCTTTCTTGTTCTTCTGCTTGCCTGCTTTCTTGTTCTTCTGCTTGCCTGCTTTCTTGTTCTTCTGCTTGCCTGCTTTCTTGTTCTTCTACTTGCCTGCTTGTTCTTCTGCTTGCCTGTTTTCTTGGTCTTCTGCTTGCCTGGTTTCTTGTTCTTCTGCTTGCCTGCTTTCTTGTTCTTCTGCTTGCCTGCTTTCTTGTTCTTCTGCTTGCCTGGTTTCTTGTTCTTCTGCTTGCCTGCTTTCTTGTTCTTCTGCTTGCCTGCTTTCTTGTTCTTCTACTTGCCTGCTTTCTTGTTCTTCTGCTTGCTTACTTTCTTGTTCATCTGCTTGCCTGTTTTCTTGTTCTTCTGCTTGCCTGCTTGTTCTTCTGCTTGCATGCTTTCTTGTTCTTCTGCTTGCCTGCTTGTTCTTCTGCTTGCCTGCTTGTTCTTCTTCTTGCCTGTTTTCTTGTTCTTCTGCTTGCCTGCTTGTTCTTCTGCTTGCCTGCTTTCTTGTTCTTCT